>NC_089747.1:45340475-45387975 GCF_040412425.1 Macrobrachium rosenbergii | reverse complement strand
GGTGTCGCTTTATTTTGATTTTTGTATATGATAACTTACTGTAATGATATAGGCATGATCTTATAAAGGTACAATTATGTACTGGGACGTGTAATTCTCACAAATTTGATAAGAAAGTCACGTGACTTTCTCCATATTCATCAAAATATTTGATACAAATTTTGTTCAAAATGAGATTATTTTCTCAAAAAACAAAAGATAAGCAAAATTAATTAAAATACAGTAAATACTGACCATTATCCTTCAGTTATGAATGAGAAATTCGTATTTTTTTTAAGAAATGAGTGTAACACAATTTGCAAAATATCAAATATGCTTCTGTAATATTAAATTACAGTCTCAAGTTTATATATATATATATACATATACATACATACACACATATATGTGTATATAAATATATATATATATATATATATATATATATATATATATATATATATATATATATATATATATATATATATATATATATATATATATATATATATATATATATATATTGTTACGAAGTGAACAAGCACCTGGTTATTACTAAAATAGGTCGACAAATCTGTTGTACAAATGATAATACTAAAAGTTACCTCACATCGACCAGATACTTGAAACCTCATAACAAAGAGTCGACTGAATCACTAAAGGTACAATGATCTCATAAACTTACTTATCACTGGAGAAAATCAATGTAACTTTATCAAGTTATGGATGAGGTAACAATTATTAAGTTATATCCAGATTAATGGAATATGAGTTTCACTTCAACCAGCACTGTAGCTGTCTCTCTGGTTCTGTTTTACCTAGATAAGTCTTAGGTGAACAAACAGATACATCACTTACCTTATACACACTCATTAATGTCTGTAAGTACTGCTAATCAAAATGAAACGCTATGTATTAAAACAAACAGGTTTATTTCTAAGTTCAAAAGTTATATGTAAAGTTTACAACCTCAAAAGATTTACCGTTAACTGACAACGGTGCAAGATTTAAGTATCTCTTAATCAAGTTTAATTCACAAAACTTTGCTTTATCAAGAAAACAATCTGATAAGAATCAAACTATTAACTATCACTTAAGTGCCAAGCTTTTACCTGATTTAACAATTACAAACAGTCACCAAAATATTACTGATTGAAATCCACATAACATTCTCCAAAAACCCTAAAACAGGTAGGCACTAACAAAATGCTAAGAGATCACCAGCAAAACACGGCAACAATAAAATCACAATAATATGATAGCACAGACATATAAGAATGCGATATGCAAAAATGAAAATACCACAATCACCAATAATGTGTTTAAAATTACATCAATCTTTTTATATAACTTTCCTTATAAAAAAAGAAGTCAGACTCATGTCTTTCTAAGAATTATTCAAACACAACAATTCTCTTTTACCAAGAATATTAACAAAACTCAATATTCACCACATTACCTTTAGTAACCATTACACCAATATATATCTCCTCTTCAACACTTGTACAAAATATTCCTGAACACCTCCTACAAAATTAACACACTCCTGGGGTGAGTTTAACAGAGCTTTTCAATGGATATATTCCTGTTATTCCTGTTATAATATCGGGACTATCGAGAGAGAGAGAGAGAGAGAGAGAGAGAGAGAGAGAGAGAGAGAGAGAGAGAGAGAGAGAGAGAGAGTCTGAGGTCTTCCTCTAATGGCCCTTGCTACCAGACTGCCCTGCCTTTTACAAGACACTGGATTTTAAGTTTCATAGGCTGAGAATACACATAGGGTGTTCACACAGAATACACATGTATGAATACACCTACAGACACGTATACAGAGTATACTCATACACACGATCGGTTCGAAGCAAAACAAACGTTATCGCTTGTGATTGACACTTGGTTCAGGGTTTACAAAATCATTTGTCAGCCTGGGGCAGCTGGGCAAACATTAGATACAACATGACAGTACTTATATGCTATTTCTCTATGTCTCTTTCTTAAAATTACCAACAGAATAGGCATAGGCAGAGTTAATACAGACGGAATAAGCAGACAGGACTAAAGATATAACGGGCTCGCCGACCGGGTGACAGCTGATAACAAAAGTGGATGTTTTTAGACCAAAACACCTGATCAAACAGGAAAGCCAACCTCCATTCTCTCTCTCGGCAGACAGGATGTATCGACCATCTGATAAGCTTTCAAAATACAATTTCAAAAGATTAAACAAAGGGGGAAAAATATCCCACAGAATCATAAGTTTACATAACACACAACATATCTGTAAGAAAAGACATTTTAAAATCACGTCTTCACAACAAATGACGAACCTTGCAAGCAAAAATTAAAAAACTTTCACAGAGACATTACAAACACTTACAAAATGGTTATAAAAATTATATCACCTTATAATATTCCTCCCCCCAAAAGATTAATTATCCTGGGTTCAAATCGGTGGATTCGGAGAGGGATAAATAATCTGCAATTGCACTGCTCTCTCCAAAAATGTTCTCTCTCCTTACACAACAAGATTATACAAACAATCAGGGAAAATATTATGGCTGAAAAACTTTTACAAAATAAGCAATAAACTGTAAACACACTCGCAAATCTTTGTAACTCCTTCATCACTCTAGAAACAAACTGGGCTTACCAAATATTATTAAGTAATTGATCAATAAGAGGTAAGGGATAATTATCAGCTACACCGATGGAATTCAATTTTCTGTAATCACTGTACATATCCTAAACGAGCCATCTGGTTCCTTTACTAACACACAAGGGGAACTGTAATGACTTGAACTGGTCTCTGCCAATCTGTGCTGCAACAAATATTCAACTTCCTTTGTATATGAAGTTGTTTGGGTTTTAGACCTAACCTCAGTTGTAGTTTCTGAAAAGTAGGGTTTCAGAAGATTTACATGTATCTTCCTCCGTTGTTTCCTTCTCCCTGGTGTTTCAATCACATAAGTTTGATCACTTAGCTTTTCTGTTATCCTATAAGGACCTTGGAATTTATTTGTAAGGGGAAACCTTTTCACTGGTAAGAACACTAGAACTTGCTGTCCAACATTAAAGCTTCTTAACTTAGTCTTAGCATCATATTTTCTTTTCATTTTTTCTTGGCTTGTCTTTAAATTTTCTAAAGAGAATTTTTTAATTTCTTCTAACCTTTTTCTTAAGTTCTTCACATATTCTCCTTGGACTTCCTCTTGATTTTCTTCCCAGTTCTCTGCAAGGATTTTCAACAGACCTGTCACGTCTCGACCGAAAATCATTTCATTTGGCGAACATCCCATACTTTCTTGATAAGCATTTTTTACCTCAAATAACATTAAGGGTAAACCAACATCCCATTCTCTTCCCGATTCATTACAGTATTTGGTTAACATACTTTTCAAAGTTTGGTGGAACCTTTCTAAAGCTCCTTGAGTCTCTGGGTGATAAGCGGTAGATAACTGTTGTTTCACTCCTAGCAAATTGAACACATCTTGGAATACCTTTGAGGTAAAGTTCGTTCCTCTATCGCTCTGTACAGTTTCTGGGATTCCAAATTTGGAGAAAAATTCCACCAACTTCTCAGCTATTACCTTGGCACTTATATTTCTTATAGGAATTGCCTCTGGATATCTTGTTACGGGACACATTAGCGTCAACAGATATTCATGTCCTTTTTTCGTTTTCAGAAGTGGACCAACCACATCTATTATCACTTTGCTAAAGGGTTCTCCTCTAACTTCTATCAGTTGTAGGGGAGCTTTTGAATAGTTTCATTTGGTTTTCCAGCTATTTGGCATGTATGACACTCCTGCAAAATTTACTGACATCCTTGTGTAGTCCAGGCCAAAAGAAATATTTCATAACCTTCTCAACAGTCTTCCTAATTCCCATATGTCCAGCTTCGTGTGCTACTGCTACCACTTGTTCCTCAATGAATATGGAATTAAGATTTGATGATATTAACCCCATTCAGCATTTCCTGGTATATCTACAGGTCGATGCTTCCTCATTAGCAATCCATCCGTTAGATAATAACAGGTGGGAGTTTGTTGTACTTCTTCTGGTTCAACAACTCTGAAGAACAGTTCTGCCAACGTTGTATCCTTCTTCTGTAATTCCACTAATTTTTCTCTAGTCACTTGACTAACTTCAAAGGTTGAACTCTCAATATCTGTTACTTCAGTAGATTCACTACTGCCTTCGGGAACATTTTGACTACTCGGAGTCTCTTCACCAACAATAGGATTTTCTTCTTCTGCAAGAATTTCTTCAGCACTGACATTAGGGGAAAATTTCCCCTTCCTTAAACAGTCTTCTAGGCTCAAGGATCCTTCTGGTACAGGTAAATCTTCAGTTTCTTCACTTCTATGCTCAGCTTTCCTCATGCTCCTGGTAGTTACACAACTTGGGAATAGGTGAGGGTTTTTCTTCTCTAATTCTGTTGTAGGGCTAATCCTTAATGGTTTGTCTGTCACTACAGGACAAGGAATGAAGGGAACACCACCAACTTCATTACCCAGTAAAACATGCACACCTTCAACAGCTAACGAGTCCTTTACTGCAAAATCAATATTGCCTGTCACTAATTCACATGACAAATGCAAGCGGCATATAGGAGTTACTTCTCCTCCTATACCTTTTAAGATAACTGAATCTCCGGTGAGATTCTTCTCCAACTGCGGATGAGCACCTTGAATTATCACACTGTGATTACTACCTGTATCACGTAATATCTTCACTGGTACCTGTACACTCAAAGAGGGGGTTGTCAGCATACCTTCATAAATATATGGCTTAAAAGCCTCCTCACTGTTCAGCCACTCACTACTGGAATTTGCATTTCCACTGGTTGCTAAGCACTCTACTTGTCTGACTTCACTTTGTCCCACATTGTTTCTCGTAGTTGGCTTTACCTGGTTAGCCCTTGTCACCTGTCCAACTGGCTTAGTCTGCTGATATCCTTTATAGCAGTCTCGACTATAATGTCCTACTCTCCCACACTTGTGGCAAACAACATTAATTTTCTGCACTTGTCTTGAGAATAGACTAGAAGGGGCGGGTTTAGCATTCCACTGCTGTGAAGTATATCCTGGTTTGGCACTGGTATAATTATTAGAAGGGTTTTTCATAGCACTGTTCCTAAAATTTGACTGAGATCTATAACCTGTAAATTGTTGGTTCTGGTACCTGCCATTATAATTCTTTTTGCTGGATATTATATTATAATCCTCGCTTAGATTAGCAGCTTTATCAAGTTTCTTCACCTCTCTCTCTCTCAAATAAGCTCTTATATGTTCAGAAATTCCTCTTAGATATTGATCTCTAAGACCACTTTTTAATTCTTAAGTTCGTCCATAGACTTACGCTACGACAGTGATGACAAAACTTGATATTTTTTATACTCACTAAATATAGGTAATTACCTGTTTTATAATAAAACTTCATATGTTTAAGAATGACTAAGTTTTTGCTGGGGAAATTAAAATTATTAAAAATCATTTGACTGAGTGCGCCGTTTCAGCCCGACAAGGTCATTCCGTGTCAGTAACCCACCATGGTGTCAAGCGAAGGAAATAATCTATAATGTCAATCGGTACTTTTAGATGAGGCCAAGTTATCTTGTCATCCTTTTTCAAAGATCAAGAAAATCTTCCATTTTTTTGATTGTGTCCTTAGAAGAACTGTCCTGGAATTTTACGAAAGAAATTACAAAGTCACGGAAGAGCTAAGAGATAAAATATCTTACAAGGAAGAAGTCATCTGATTTTCGTAAGTTCCTTACCTGTTGCTCGCACGAAATTTTTGAGAGAGATGTACATTGTGTTTGAAAAGTGGGTCCTGAATTACACTGTTGCAAAGTTTCCAAACAAGCAACACTGTTCAGCTGATAATGGAACTATTTTTTCAAGCAAAAATGAGGCATTTCTTCAGATGAATTACCAGTTTTGAGAACATGGTTTAAGACTCAGTTGTTACCCAACATAAAACTGTCCATTAATTGTGATGACAATGCATCCTACCACTCGACGGTGCTTGAAAAACCCAACATCATCTTGCAGAAAATAAAGGACTGGTTGATAAAGAACGGTGCACATCCACGTGACGACATCCTCATGACCTAGCCAAAAAATGTGTAATGGAAAGAAAACTTTTTTCAAAGTGATCATATGGGCTCAGGTAAAATTCATCAAAGAAAAAGCTTCAAAGTTTCATTTGTGACAGCGGAAAACTGGAAAGGCAATAAAACACACGGAGAATTCAAGAACAAGATGCAAAACAAGATTAGCGGTTGAGAGATTTATCGAGTCATTCGTCATCAACATCGAGGACATCAGGAATCTTCTGATTAAACACATAGAGAGGGTCTGTCTAAAAAACGCACCTAGACTTTTTTTACCTCCATGCTGGTGTGGAAAAAAAGTCAAAATGAGGTAAAAGATAAGTCTGAGAGAGAGAGAGAGAGAGAGAGAGATGGGTTTTTTGGCGGAAGTACCTACCTGGGGAGACGTGGCAACGGTGCGGAAAAAATTCAGGATAAACAAGGGGGCCTAAAAGGCTGAGTTTGACTATAATTCTTGAGGCTATGAGTTTTCGTCCATAAAGCCGCCTCTAGCCATCGTTTAAAGCATCTCCTGACTTTATAGGCGTAATCCAAGAAAGTTATCTTGTCATCCTTTTTCAAAGATCTGATTAACAGGGTCATCTGTAAACCCCTTTCATGTTTTACCTTTAAAACTGACCATTTATCCTCTGGCCATCCCATACCTTCTTTTTCAAAGTGATAAAAAAATTCATCTGTAGCTTCTTCTGTAGATTTTGGAATTAACTTCTCATCAAACACAGGGTCTGTGTTACCCCTGGATTTACAGGCAGTAAAGATCGAGCTCTGATTAACTCTTCATGTTTTTTTTTTTTCTTCTTTTTTCCTTCTCTTTCTCCTTTTTCTTTCTCCCTTTCTTCTCTTGCTTTATCTCTTTCTTCTTTTCTTTATCAGCCTGTATCTGTAGTCTAAGTAAGTTTTCTTCTGACTCCAACACCTTTATTTTACTCCAAAATTCTTCTGAGTCTAAACTCCTAAATTCTGCCTGTACATCACCGTTCTCATTCTCTTGCCTTACCTTATTTGAGAATTCTATCTCAGCTGCATTCAACAGATCATAAGCTTCTGCTAATTCGCCTTCTACTTTACCAGAGATTATTAATGCCTTGATTGCGACACACTTAACTTCTGCCTCACTCATATCAAAAGTAACATTAGCCCCATATGTTATTGCTAAGCGAATCCACTGTCCCTTAGTCAGGTGAGATTTAGATAACTTTCTGATGGTTGGAGCTGCCATGAATTCCTGAACTTCAAACCGAGCCATTTTTCTAGTTTACTCAACAAGAAGGGTTTACAATTCACTTTTATATGGTTATTCTCCTACCAAAAATATATTCCTAACACCACTAGTACAAATCATAAACCAGTGATATTCTGTTTAGTTCTCCTTAGACAATGGGCATCAATTAATTTAATTTCCCTGGTCTGGCTAACAAATTATTTGAGTTAATTTCCCGGACGATGGACATCAAATCTTTTGATTTAATTTCCCGGCTCTGGCCATCAAATCTTTTGTTTTAATTTCCTGGGTCTGGGCACCATATCTTTTGTTACGAAGTGAACAAGCACCTGGTTATTACTAAAATAGGTCAACAAATCTGTTGTACAAATGATAATACTAAAAGTTACCTCACATCGACCAGATTCTTGAAACCTCATAACAAAGAGTGGACTGAATCACTAAAGGTACAATGATCTCATAAACTTACATATCACTGGAGAAAATCAATGTAACTTTATCAAGTTATGGATGAGGTAACAATTATTAAGTTATATCCAGATTAATGGAATATGAGTTTCACTTCAACCAGCACTGTAGCTGTCTCTCTGGTTCTGTTTTACCTAGATAAGTCTTAGGTGAACAAACAGATACATCACTTACCTTATACACACTCATTAATGTCTGTAAGTACTGCTAATCAAAATGAAACGCTTTGTATTAAAAAACAAACAGGGTTATTTCTAAGTTCAAAAGTTATATGTAAAGTTTACAATCTCAAAAGATTTACCGTTAACTGACAACAGTGCAAGATTTAAGTATCTCTTAATCAAGTTTAATTCACAAAACTTTGCTTTATCAAGAAAACAATCTGATTATATAAGAATCAAACTATTAACTATCACTTAAGTGCCAAGCTTTTACCTGATTTAACAATTACAAACAGTCACCAAAATATTACTGATTGAAATCCACATAACATTCTCCAAAAAACCCTATAACAGGTAGGCACTAACAAAATGCTAAGAGATCACCAGCAAAACACGGCAACAATAAAATCACAATAATATGATAGCACAGACATATAAGAATGCGATATGCAAAAATGAAAATACCACAATCACCAATAATGTGTTTAAAAATTACATCAATCTTTTATATAACTTTCCTTATAAAAAAAGAAGTCAGACTCACGTCTTTCTAAGAATTATTCAAATACAACAATTCTCTTTTACCTAGAATATTAACAAAACTCAGTATTCACCACATTACCTTTAGTAACCATTACACCAATATATATCTCCTCTTCAACACTTGTACAAAATATTCCTGAACACCTCCTACAAAATTAACACACTCCTGGCGTGAGTTTAACAGAGCTTTTTAATGGATATTTTCCTGATATTCCCGTTATAATATTGGGACTATCGAGAGAGAGAGAGAGAGAGAGAGAGAGAGAGAGAGAGAGAGAGAGAGAGAGAGAGAGAGAGAGAGAGAGAGAGAGAGAGAGAGAGTCTGAGGTCTTCCTCTAATGGCCCTTGCTACCAGACTGCCCTGCCTTTTACAAGACACTGGATTTTAAGTTTCGTAGGCTGAGAATACACATAGGGTGTTCACACAGAAAACACATGTATGAATACACCTACAGACACGTATACAGAGTATACTCGTACACACGATCGGTTCGTTATCGCTTGTGATTGACACTTGGTTCAGGGTTTACAAAATCATTTGTCAGCCTGGGGCAGCTGGGCAAACATTAGATACAACATGACAGCACTTATTTGCTATTTCTCTATCTCTCTTTCTTAAAATTACCAACAGAATAGGCATAGGCAGAGTTAATACAGACGGAATAAGCACACAGGATAAAAGATATAACAGGCTCGCTGACTGGGTGACAGCTGATAACAAAAGTGGATGTTTTTAGACCAAAACACCTGATCAAACAGGAAAGCTAACCTCCATTCTCTCTCGGCAGACAGGGTGTAGCGACCATCTGATAAGCTTTCAAAATACAATTTCAAAAGATTAAACAAAAGGGGAAAAATATCCCACAGAATCATAAGTTTACATAACACACAACATATCTGTAAAAAAAGACATTTTAAAATCAAGTCTTCACAACAAATGACGAACCTTGCAAGCAAAAATTCAAAACTTTTTCACAGAGACATTACAAATACTTACAAAATGGTTATGAAAATTATATCACCTTATAATAATAATATATATATATATATATATATATATATATATATATATATATATATATATATATATATATATATATATATATATATATATATATATATATATATATATATATATATATATATATATATATATATATAATAAGTATTTTAAGCAGTCAAATGCCCTTTATTGAATGATTCTTGTAAATTATCCCCTATGAGATTTCTTCAATTATTTTCACGAAGAAGAAAATGTTGAGTTGCCTACTAGGATAATGTTTTAGGTAAGGAGTAGACACAAGTATGTACGAACGTCTTCAGAGTATTGTAACATATTATCTTGTTCAGGTTATGCGTAAAAACATTTGGAACATCTTTGGGCCTTAAGGTAATGTTCTATATTTTTCGGGATGTCACGACGTTACATGGTGTTTAAAGCGTAAAGGAAAATGGAGCGAATGTAGCATTTACTACTGAATACGAATCGAATTTTATATGCAAGACAGTTCCTCTGAGGTATATCTTACTTTCCAGTCAAAGTGCTGTCATATGCATTCCCTGCAGACTTAGCAAAGATATAATGCATCAGTTGTTACAGTCGTTTCCGTCACCTTTACCTTTATACAATCGAGCAATTATTTCTCTCGCCTATTTTCCTCTCATCCATTTATACATAAAAATACAGACCGATATATATATAGACATAATTAACAAACATTTTTGGATTTTTACAGCTATAAAGGAGTATATATATATATATATATATATATATATATATATATATATATATATATATATATATATATATTATATATATGAAATTTTGGAAAGTGGCCCTTTGCCCCACACACCCTACCCTCCTTTATGGCTGTAAAAATCCAAAAATGTTTGTTAATTTTTCCAAATCAATTATATCCTTGCTTTTAAGTTATCGGTCTTAGTTTTCTGTAAAAGAAAACTATTGTGACAGCTTTGTCTGTCTATCCGCATTTTTCTGTCCCCCCTCCGATCTTAAAAACTACATAGGCTAGTGGGCTGCAAATTGGTATGTTAATCATCCACCCTTCAGTCATTAAACATACCAGATTGCAGCCCTCTAGCCTCAGTAGTTTGTATTTTATTTAAGTTTAAGGTTTCGCGCGTCTGGCAGCGTTTTCCGGAGGCGTGCAACACAGTCACTCCAGCGCGTCTGGGAGTAGCTGAGCGTTGTGAGGTCGTAGCTAGTAGTTTTATATAACATTATGCGCTGTACGGAAAACTCGATTGTGCCGGGGAAATTTCGGTGCATTTTTTACTTGTTTGGTATTAACCTAAGAATTTTGGTCATATATTTCGGCGAATTAATGAATCCGTTTTTTTTTTTTTTTTTTTTTTTTTTTTAAGTTACTGGCTAAGGAGTCATCCAGGAATTCTGCTTTGACATCTGGGCTACTTTTGTTCCGAATTAGCTTTGCTTCTTACAGGATACTGTATCATCTATCTGTCTGTCTGTCTATCTCTCTATATGTCTATCTAAATATTTCTCAAGGTCTTGATGTATATCCATAAATATATCACAAATTAGATTTTATATTTGATGATCACATTCTTTTTATTCATTTCATGTTTTGTTTATAAAAGTTAGATTACATGTAGTTAGGTACTTTGTAATGTAAAGCATTGCTAATTCCAGCGAATTAGCTGAATTCACTGTTATGTCAACAACACACGCATAAAAGAAAGTTAAACGTTATTGCTTTAGCACTGGATTCTGCTGGTTCCCTCAGATGCAGTGCAATTTTGGAAATAGTCTGAAAGGGCAAGAGAATAACTTCCACGGAACGTTTGTTGTTGACTTAAATTTTAATGAATAATTAGGTTACATTTAATGACAGACGGCATAATTAACTTGGTTTTTAATAATACCTGCGTCGATACTTAAGTTATATAATTAACGATTTTTGGGGGCAGTCAGAGCAACAAGGATTGTTCGAAACTGGAAGGTGGAGTTATATATTCTTTTATTATTTTTAAAGTCCGCATTAAAGCCGAGTTTGTTAACAGCTACCTACGATACTTGAATGTTTCTCTTACGATTTTGCACAGAACCCTGCTTTCATTATTATCAGATTACAATATCTTACGTAATCAGCGTCTTCCATTCTTCAGCCAACCTTTTTAATATTCGCTACTCATATCTTCCTGATTTCCATTAAATTGATAATCAGGGTAACTTATATATATATATATATATATATATATATATATATATATATATATATATATATATATATATATATATATACATACATACATACATACATACATACATACATACATACATACACCAAATGCCTCTAAAAAAGTTTCTGTATTTGTCAGACACTAGTATTGATACCTTCAAATACATGATCATTATATTTAATAGCAATATGATTATCACAGTTAGTAATAATGGAAAAATAATCATATAAATAATCAATGATACTACTGGGAAAAACTGTTTTGATTTGGAATGATTAGAAAATTTATAATGGATCATAGTCATCAGATGCCAATAATACTGACAGAGGTTGGTTTACCTGCTGCCTCATGCAGTAAGTATTGACATATATAATGGAGAAGCTTTTGGTCCTGTGCTTTTGAGTGGATTCGATGGCGCTTACATCAGAGATAATGTGCTTTGAAAGCATTACAATTCAGTAATTAATCCTAACTCCAAATTTACATGGCAAATAACATGCATGGATGCCCACACATTTCAGCTCGCATGATGTATTGTTACAGACATATTTTCACAGTGAAAATACTGACCGGTTCCGCTTTTTCATGTGTGTGTACGTACGCTTGTGGGTACGTAAAAATCTGACAAATATCTCCTTATATACCAAAACATGCGACGACGGAAACGCTATCAGAAATACTTTTATTAAAGTTTGTCTGAAAGATTTAAGAAAAATATATATGTGTATATATATTTTTTATGTTTATATATATATATATATATATATATATATATATATATATATATATATATATATATGTGAGTATACATAAATTTGTTTTAATTCAATGCGAATCCTAAGCATTTCATGCACGACTCATTCATTGCACACAGTCATGCATGTGTAAGTCTTGCAAAGTAATATCTTGGTCGTCACGAATGATTTCACTTTGAGGTAAAGATCGTCAAGCGGAACTCATGATCATTATGTCTTTATCTTCTTTTCATTAGTCGATGATCAGTTCGCCCATTGCAGATGTGGGTCAGTTCGAGAGTAAGTTCAGGTCAATTTTAGCATTTTCTGGTCCAGTCTGTCGAAAACTCCTGACAAAAAAGGCGCTATTATTGCACACAAAACAGCAGTAACCTTGCAGTCATGCATACACAATAACATACACCAAAACATAGTTCTAAAAAAAATGGTATTTTCAGAAATTTGGTTTTTGCAAAATGTGTATTTATAAATCATTTTAAACACTTCTTTTTGTTAAAAAAAAAAGGTTACTTGGAATTTTTATTTAATCTACTTTTTTGTAAAACGTATATTTACAAATACTTTGAAAAACTACTTTTTCTGGACTAGTCCATGTTATCTTCTACCTGAAAATGAATAACTGGTGCTATGATAGCCGTGCCTGACCTCAGAAAGCACAGACGCGGATGACCAGACATTTTCTTTTATGCTATTTTGCACGCCTAACATGCCATGGAAGAATTACCAGGGGTTCATTTATAGCACTGCTTCATTTGTTATTTGTTCTGTTAAAACAACAACATTCTTCCTTTTATATTGAATCAGTATTCCAGACCTGAGTATTTATCCGGCATATATATATATATATATATATATATATATATATATATATATATATATATATATATATATATATATATATATATATATATAATATCATATATATATATATATGACTGTAGACATCCGAGGAATACTGTATTGTTGAACATATACGGTGCAGGAATAAACAAAGGTGGTAGTTAAATACAGTGCTTTCAAATACGAAGAGCCTTCTATAAATTTTTGAGCGATAAAATCCTTATCCATCATTTAATCTAGTATATGTTACATAATGTTACATACCGTGTGGTTAGGCTCGTAGCAGCGTCAAGGAAAGAGGCCAACTTTGAATTCATCGAATACATTTGAGCGTCGACAACGTACATAAAAGGAATGTGCATTATTTTTAGCTCTGAACTTCCTTTGTGACTTCGTTTGCACATTTTCCCGAAATGTCACTGTGTTATTAATGTACAAAGAGCAAAATGCCTTTAGAACTCGTCTGAAATGGCAAATGAACACGTTATGCGATGTGTTTTGTACACACATTTTACCAAAATAAACATTTTTTTTATAGTGTGCAAGATTTCTCAAATATTGACGAATAATCAGCACCGGTAGTGTTCTTTTAAATTATAATAATTCCTTTAAATAACCTTGAAAAAGACACCTTGAAAATGACAGTAGATATGAGGAGATTGAAAGGTCCGTTTTTGAGATTTTCTTCTTGATTTGTCTTGCAGTCAGTAAACCTAATAAGAATATGCTCAAATATTTTGAGTGTTTTATCATTCTATAGCTAATATGTTATTTAAAAAAATTATGTTTTGAAGTATTTTTTTTCACATGAATACAAAAGAAAAAATGCAGAACAGACTTTCAACTAGTCGGCAGCAATAAGCCTAATTTATACTTCACAATAATTGTCTTTTACAAATCACCTCGTAAGTGGCTGCAAAAACCCTTCGCTGGCTGAGCAATTAGAAAATGGTGACTTGATAATTCGTAGAGTCGTTCTTTCATTAAAACCCATTCCTTAACATTCAATAAATTCACTCTTTCAGTTGAATATGTCAAGAAAAAATAAAAGGTATTGAAAATATGTTCCTGATATTTGTTTACGCTTTGCCATTATTTTAGTGTGATTTGACGTGGTTAAATATTTGGAATGTAAAAAGATTGTGAATCGATGGTGAAACGTGCAATACTTCTATATCATCATTTGTTAATTCGTGATAGCAAGAAATTCTAAGTGGTTGGATGCAGTTTTGAACAAACAATTTTCAAATGAAAATTACGTGATTATGGAAGGGATAGAGAAGTGGTAATCGGTGGGATAGTCGAGGCACAGATTGCAGAAAGAGGTCTGAGTTCTACAGTTAAATAAGGCTTTCCGAGGGGACAAAGTTTTGATCTTAAAGCGGATATTCGCTCGGGTCTTTATTGTGTACTGAACCGAGTCTTGAATTTGCATGATACCACCGTGGGAAAGTCTGTAAGAAGATTAACTATACACATATACATATTACAGTTGAAAACAGTTTTGCTTTTTGGGGAGTGGGAAGTAGGGGCTGGGATGGTGTCTGTGAAGGGGTTCGAGGAAAGTAGGAAAAATGGGAAAAATGAATGCGTGTATTTTCACCTGGTTTGATGGTATTTTAAATTTTGTAAAACGCATTGAAAAATTCAACTGTCGCTTTTACTCTTTATTTGCTAGTCTGCTGTGAAGTCTATATTATCTTCTGTATTGACTATTTTGTTTCTTCTCTATTCTAGTATAGTTACATTTAAATCTTAAGCTGCATTCTAGGTAGTAATTTCTCCAACCAAGGGGTTCACGATCCTGTAAGAGATTACCTCTTTAACTAGTGTGACCTTATTATATCTGTGTCCCAAATCAATTTGGTTACAATATCCATGCTCTGCTGTTTACTGCCACCGTAGTAGGAGCCCTCGGTACATTCTCTGGTTTTATGTATGAGCCTGCCAATGGCTTCTAGAAAGAAACTTTTGTTAACCTGAGGGCTCACCAGTAGATCTTGGAACATCCGTAAAAAGTTTATGTCATTTTCCCTTAGCTGACATGCCCGCTCATTCATGCTATTAGGATGTTAAGGTCACTCAAAACAATTTCCATTCTAGTTATTCAGTACTTTCAAGGGTTTACCTCACTCCACCTTCTGACATTCTTGTAGAGAAGATGGATGGTTTTCTTGAAGGGAGGATGAGTGGTCATTTAAGCGAGCAATGAAGTGGCTCGTAAAAAAAATAGCTTTTGTTACGAATTAGATACGTTCCCCTTGGCAAAATATCTTGTTTATTCCCGGCATTAAGCTGTATCATGACGGAAAATTAATTATTGTACAGTATATGTTTTATAGCACATTACTATTGATTACCAATGTTGCATGTTAAACAGGTTAGGAAATTTACCCCCTTGAGTAGGATTTTATCCATTTCCAAAATATTCATTAAGCCTTGAGGAAAATTAATCAGTGGAAAATCTACCTGGTTCTTCGGTTGTCAGGCAACATCGTTCAGGGAAACTATCCAACACGGTTCAGTTAGTTTTTAAATTAGGTTTCATCTTCACCAGCATAATGGCGATGAAGTTCCTAAAAATTGGCTGAGAGAACAAACACCTGGTAACGGAAGAGGGAGAAAGAAGCTTCATTACGTATTTATGTTGTGTGTTGCCTGTTTGTGTTTGCTTTTTGTTTGATAGTGCAATCGAAGGAATTCCACAAATTTAAAGTTGTCTTATCTACTGAATTGAAGTGTTTGCTGTTGTTTTCCTTTCTAAATTGATTTAATGTTTATTATAGATGTTTTTCGTTTTTGCCATTTTTTAGATAATATTGAATAAATACTTGCAGATGTTATTGAAGAAAATGCAAATCAAACTTTGTTATTTTCAATTTGTACGCAGTTTACTTATTTCTGACGCGTTTTGAAAAGTGTACTTTTTGCTTAGAACAAAGTAAAAAATTATCTAAATCTGGTTGAATTATCGCTATTCATTAACATTACCATTATAACAATTAACTGGTGTGACATGATTTTTTTTTTATTTTTCTCTATTTGTAAACATAATGTAAAGTCAAATGCATATGGCATTTTTGACACAAACACCTGGCAAGATGTTGAAAGTTTAATATATATATATATATATATATATATATATATTATATATATATATATATATATATATATATATATATATATATATATATTGTCACAAATGTATGCTGTTCTCTTTACATGTGCTTTTGCAGTAAGGACAAACGTCCCATCCACTAAAGGGGGTTTTCAGTCCAGGACATTGACAATGAAGTGGTATTGGGATCACAGTTTTGAGAGAAGGGTCAGGTCAGGTAAGGCATTAGAATAGTCATGGGGGTAATAGACATGCTAGTGGTCACTTTAGATATCCTTGTCCCAAGAACTGTATTCCTGTGATCTCCATTTGCTGGTCTAATTGTCTTTTCAAGAATGCCGGCACACCTTTCCTAATCCTCGCCACTTGCAGTGCCAGAAGGCCCATAGATGACAACAACCGCCCAAAGGATGGAGCGCAAGATCGGTTCCTTTCCGGGCCATAGTCTTTGTCTTGGCACACTGCCATACTGTAATTAGGGTCAGAAGAGACCCAGGCTACAAGCCTACCCAGCAGTGTTAATTTGAAGACCCATTGGAGTAACTAGCTGTTTTGCAATCGTGCACATTACAATTTTCGAGTGCCTGGTAAGTCTGAAATTAGCAATTAAATGCCAGTTTCTGTTTCTCTCGCTAAGTCTCTCATTTCCTTTTCAAGATTTCATCTCCCAGAATAAAATCCCTTGTGGATATACTAGCATGTGTGTTCCACATGTGAATTAAGTCTATTGATGGAATAATCCTTTGCTGAGTGACCTGGAGTAAATCATCCCTCGATTGTAATAACTCATTGGAAGAGAGAGAATCTATCATTCACGAAGCCTTACCTGGATCATTCTGTTTCCAGGCACGTGGTATATTGTTCAATCTCACATTCCTGTCACCCCTCTTGCTTGAAAGACCCCTGCCTTATTGCGGCAGGCTATTCACCATGCAAGGGAATCCCTAGAGGGGACCTAGATTCCGTTGTGCTATAGATTGTAGCAATAATGTATTTATTGCAATCAGAATTTAGTATTTTGTGGTGCTGTTAATTCTACCAGTAACTTTCTTTATTGAGAGCTAAATCAGTATTCTTTTGATTGAATTGCTTGTATTGCATGCAATAAAGTAGTCTCTTACATTGATCAAAGCTTTCAGTTATGACCTATCATTATTATATGTAATTTTGTATATTTCATGTATTATAGGGTACCTACGGGTGTCAACGGTGAGTGCCATTTTCTGCTTATCCTAAATACAACAAAATTTACATATTATACTAATATATATATATATATATATATATATATATATATATATATATATATATATATATATATATATATATATAAAAACATTTGTGTGTGTGTCCGTGTTTGTAAGTGTTTGTATGTGTTTGTCTAAGATATTTTGAGGTTCTGTTGATTAATATTCAGAGTAAAATGTCTTTTTCATAATATTTGAGTAATTTTAAAGAAAGGAAGATTATCAAAATAAGTAGAAAGAGACAGTTCAGACTTCTGTTTTAAAAATAAATTTCAAAACAATTTAGAAAATTTCAAAAATTAAATGTTTATCGATATTCTAAATTGAAAATATCTATTCTCCTTCCGTAGAGTTTATAGGGGAACGTATTGTTTACAGTACACAACCAAGGATTGTGATTTTAACGACACTTTTGCTTAAAGTTTTCAGTACTCAACAAATACGCGTAGTTCCCTTGTTCCCCAGAGACAGTTTCCAAACAACTAACGTTTATTGTCAACATCTGGGAAACATCTTCCTCACTCTGAGAGTATTGGAGTCTTGAGGTTCATAAAGTAGTCCTTGGATGACTATTATTCTCCTTACGGCCTTCTGCTCACTTGGGGCTATTTTGCTTTACCGTTTTTTTTTCCTGTGTTTTTCGTTTTTCAAATGAATTTTTAGCAAGATATTGATAATGAGGCTGTTAGAGAAAGGTGATTAAGAAATAAACACAAATGTTTCAGCAGTGAAATATGCGGGTAAATTAATAATAATTTATTCCTGGCCTCCGGTTCTTAATGGTTACCATTGCTTTTGTATCTTTCAGTTATTGACAATGAATGCCTGCCTCATAATATGAGGAACTAGGGAAATTTTGTTTTCAGTTCTGCTTTTCGATGAGTCCCTCCAGAGTAAAGTACTTGACTTTTCCATTCTCTGTTATCATCATAGTCAAAAGTTACACATAGCTTTACTAAATTATTAGCAAGTGTTGCCAAACAGTGAAAACCTTCTTTTTTAATATCAGCATTGCCTATTGTCAGAAAATATGAAACTGTATGTGTGCCTGAGACAGCAAGAGACAAACATTTATGGCTATTTATTCACTAACTATTCTCTTCCATCTCCCTTCGTATCCCCACCATCCAACCACGCCATGTATTGTAGGCGTTTCTTTTTCTTCCTTTCCATTGCTTTCGTTGCCCGCAATCCATTGACGTCACCCCTGAGGATAAACATTCTTTCCAAAGCTCGTTCTCTATTCAGTCTGCCCTCCCCAATCTCTTATATGGTAAAAAAGTCACTCCGAGGCGCTTTTATTTTTCTAACGTTTTTCCTGTAACTGTCACAGAACACCTGACAGTGGGTTTTTATATGCAGAAATAAAGAAAAGCAAAGATAAAAATTAAAACAGTTGAGTTTGGGTTTTGAATGTGTGTGTCGGCGTGATACAGTGGCGATGATATCCATGATATTTAATCCATTGAAGGCGAGAAAACCAGATGTTTTTTGAGAAAATAGTCGAAAAAGAGGACAAAAAGATTGACTGGGTCCGTGATAGCTAAACGTTATGGGCTAAGGGAAGGATTAGTGTTTGCAGACTGAGGAGGAATCTGGGGACAGGTTGGTAAATGCAAAGGACTGCATGTAAGTAAGACTTAGAATTTTCTTTCTTCTACCCGCCCTTGTGAGGTATATTCTACAGGCAAGCTATATCTCACTGCAATAGAAAAGGAGAATAAATAGCAAAACTCAAACTGTTTAATACTGTAATGATTTCGGTCTAACTGTTCTCACAGTACTTAATTTTTAAGAACTGAAGTCAACAAAAATTAGAATAAAGGGTTAGAACAAAACTCTCCTAACTCAAATGATGCCCTTAAGAAACAGTCACTGGTTGCAGGTTTGCTTTATGAGCCTCCAGGCCTTTACAGTGTATAGTTAAAAAAAAAAAAAACTTTCTCCCAGGTAGCGAGGACAAATGGAGGTTCATCGAAGTTCATCGACCGGGAGAAATAAAAAATACCCTCGCATTTGCCAGGTGTGAAAATATCTTACCTATAAAAAGGTCTCGGTCATGTGTTAATGTATAAAAAATGGTATTGGTATATTTGTTACATTTTTGTTGACCAGAGGAGAGATTGCAGACCAGAAGGAGAGAGAGAGAGAGAGAGAATATGACCTCATTGAGCCCTACCTCTTGTTTTATGCATTTTGACAGAATGCTGATCTCTCATATATTCATTTTTGTCCCTCTTCTTTCTTTGTCCGCCCACCCCTTATCCAAATCATATGAACTTACTGATAACGGGCTCTATGTTGCCAGAGACAAAAGAAAGAGAAAAAACCCCTCGTAGAAAGTTTGTACAGCGTGTACTCATTTATGCAGTGATGTTGCTATATATAAAATATTGATTTTTATTTGGGATATATATTTAACAGATATGGTAATAGATTTGTCAACTTAATGTTTGCATTCCATACGGTATATGAGATATTAAGAGGTTTTCCTTTCGTATTATGCCAACACACGCACACACACAAACACACACGCATACACATACACACACACTGTTATATATATATATATATATATATATATATATATATATATATATATATATATATATATATATATATATATATATATATATATATATATATATATGTGTGTGTTTGTATGTGTGTGTGTATGAACGTGTTTGTGGGCTAGTGTGAAGGCAAAAATAGCCTAAATTCAGATTAGACAGAAAGAGACTTTAGTAAGATGAAAAGAGATTTATATCTGTCCACTGATAAAATAGTGATGTACAAACTCTTTTCTATCATACATCTTTTCACAATACCTGTTTTGTAAATTTAATGTCTCACCCAGCTATTTCGTAAAAAGCCAGTAACATTTTCTTCAGAAGAAAGAAAATCTTTAGCAGACCACTGCAGCAGTCAAGGCCATATTTATATCCCTTCTTGTTATCTTAAGGAAATTCCTCTCATGTAAATTACCTCAAACTTATATCCGCCTGATAACCCAAAAGAACTTTCATCAGCGGCTTCTGCATATTCTGAAAATGATCTAGAATGTAATTCAGTTCCTAGTAAATGCCAGGGGCCTTATCTGCTAAGAAAGCCGATGCGTTTCCACCCATGTCCTTTCTTTGCCACTGTGGGCTCCCATCAGAACCTTCTAGATTACTTACCGTTTATCCACTGGGAGGATCTACTGGTTCTTTTCGATCACTGTGACGGAATCGCCTTAACACACTCCGGTGATTCCTCGACGCATTTCACTAATCCCCTTTGCTTCTTAAGAAGGATCGGCCCGAATCTGTTGGAAATTGAGATAAGAGGGAGTCAGTGGAATGTAACTTGTTTGTTATTTCTTGTATTTTCTTTGTAGAAACAAGAGTTTTTGGTGTTAAGGCTTTTTTTTCTAGTCTGCTAAAAATTAGGTGGAGCCAAAAAAAAAAAAAAAATTAAAAGCATGATTAGACGTATTGTAAATGTATTATATCACTGCGTTTGCAAATGTTACCAATGATCGAAATTTTCGTAACCTTGCTTTGACTGCATGAACACTGTGTTTCCTTTCCAGCTTTGATATACAAGGAAAACAAAACATCATTCTTAATTAGTTTTTTCAAACGCACAAAAACAGCACACAGACACATTAAAGAACGTTCACCAACTCCATATTCGTATTATTTTTCGTGCAAGGGCTTATTCTTATTATTTTCTTTATATAGTGTATACCTACTTTGTCGGGTACCTCCTACTTGTCTCTCTCTCTCTCTCTCTCTCTCTCTCTCTCTCTCTCTCTCTCTCTATGAAGAGAGTAATTTCCAGGTTTTTTATGAAAAATCGCCTCGCTAAGATTTACAGTGTGCAAGGGGATTTCTCAGAAATTAGTACGGGGACTGTCTACGCTCGACTCGTAAATCACACGTACAAGTTATTAGGGAGAAGACCTTGACACTGGGGCTCTCGGAGTAGACAGGGGGATGTTATGCAAAGCATTAGGCGAAACGCTGGCACCACCAGATAAGGGAGGAGAGAGACGGTTGGAGGCTAAACGGTAGAGGAGGTTGCTTTCCTTAGAGGAAATTGTGCGGTATTTAAATGCTTAAGAAAATTACTAACGGCATTAATGTTTTCATCATGATTGGAAATCGTACGGGTTGTGTGTGTGTTATACGTGAGAGAGAGAGAGAGAGAGAGATTAAAGTAATGAAATAAAAAGAATGAATACAAGCATGCAAACACCTCAAAATGATGTTATTTCAGATTTCAGCTCATCTCCATTGCTTAAAAACCTGCCGTGATCTCTCTCTCTCTCTCTCTCTCTCTCTCTCTCTCTCTCTCTCTCTCTCTCTCTCTCTGTTATTCTAAGTTTTAAATAATTCAGTCTACTTAAACCTATCTCTCTCTCTCTCTCTCTCTCTCTCTATCTATCTATCTATCTATATATATATATATATATATATATATATATATATATATATATATATATATATATATATATATATATATATATATATATAAATGAGTGTATGTATGGGTGTGTGTGTGTGTGTGTGTTCCAGCATAACTCTGAAATGCATCGAGCAGTTTCAACCAAACTTGGTATACATATGATTACTATCTGGAAAAGAATATTGTGGAGGTAAGACATCACTAGCACCAGAGGGCAATAAAGGGGTGGGGTTGAAGGGCTTCCCTGAAACGGGGCTGGTTCTGTCTGTAGACTTAGTAACTAAATAAACTCTGCAGGTTTACCATACCTCATTTCCATATACATATGACTTACTATATACATATGACTTACTATCTGTAAAAGAATAGTGTGGGGGTTAGACATCACTAGCACCAAATGGGTAGGGGGTGGGGAAGGGTGACATGTAAAAATAACCAAAAACATCATATATTAGTGTCAAATCCATAGTTCTCAAGGTCACTGAGATGAATAGTGACACTCCTGATGCCCTTTAAGTCCAAAGTCAGCCACGATAGGAATGGGGGGTGAGAAGGGTTGGAACATAAAATGTCAACAATGCTGGGCAATGTAACTGAAGCGACTATCTTAACAGGAAAGGAAGAGAGCGAGAGAGAGAGAGAGAGTGAGAGGGAAAGAAACTAAGAGAGAGAGAGAGTAGAAGGGGTGTTAGGGAGGAGAAAGAGGGAAAGAATGAGGGATAGTTGGAGAGAGAGAGAGAGAGAGAGAGAGAGAGAGAGAGAGGTTATTAGTTGTCATTCAGAGTTTTCCCAGGCAGCGCCAGGTTGGTCAGCTGTGCTATCTCTATATACACATATATATCTATATACATATATATATATATATATATATATATATATATATATATATATATATATATATATATATATATATATATATATATATATATATATATATATATGATTATAATCACTATAACGCATTACTTGTTTATCGCAAATCACCACAATTGAAAAAATAGCAGACTGGGTATAGGTTCTGACCGGTTACGACTTTACTTCCAAGCCATTGACAAAAGATGGTACATAGTGTTAGAAATCACTGAATATATACTACAAAGACAGTATTGAGGAACATAAACAACACTTTGAGACTAAAGATTCAGCACTGACAGATGTCAAAGTAGAAGTGGCTACAAATCTCATTAGGGCTAGTGGTAGAAATCACAATATACTCTCAAGGGGCTATACCGACAAACATGCAGACCGTAGGAGGCTATAAATCCAAACCTGATAGGTTTCGGGGGGGGCGAAAAAACCCATTAGTGCTTCTGGCCCCGTACTGTGCTTACAAATATGATAATCGTTTTTCAATACATCTCTACTGCTTTCCATAAAATTTACATATTTTACAAATTTCTTTTGATATTCATATTATGGTCATGACTTTCTTTTCAAAGCTAAATTCAATGATAGTTGATAGCAAGAATGTTCTCACTAACATATACAAAAATTCCACTGCTCATTTGTGCATATATCACGTATTTTTTATTTTGTTCTGTTCTCTTTTCTAGTGATTTAGCCGTTTGACATATATAAAATTTGTCACAAGACTTACGAGGAATTTTATACACACATCGAGAGTTCTTTATAAATACTTGTTTCATTGTTTTATTGTTCATTAACGCCAAAATTCTTAAGAAGATGGGAGATATCTTTTATATTAGTATTGTATGGTAAGTTTTTTTTTATATAGACTCTTTTTGCCGCTTCTAATGCACTGTCTAACACACTGTCAGGATATTTGAGTTTCATGCCTGTATTCCTAATCTTATGTATTTCATCGTCAATATATTCAGGGCTACAAATGCGCTGGTGATTGCTTAGATTAAATAACTTTTCTTCCATTCCAGCCATACCTGACAGTAACCCATATGATGTTTTCAACAAAGTATGCCTTCTTTGGAGTTAACAAAAAATTATTTCTTCTAATTATCATTATGAATTGCTCAGTCTGCCTATGAATAGGATATTTGTTTAGTAAGTATGTTACATGAATTTTTGATCCTTCATTGACAAATAATTTCTGGTATTCCTTGTCACGTAATGAGATGTAATAATTACTAATAAAATTACCGAAGTAGGCAATAAAACCTCACATAGATATTAAATAATCAATAATTAAAAATTACCCATTAGCATTTAAATAAAAAAGACAGTGGAATATAATATCACAAGGGGGAAATTTCCCGATAAAGTAACATTAACAATGGTATTTTCTTTGGATTTCATTTCAGTAATAAAATTACAGGGAATTAAGGATCCACTTTTGAATAGAATCCATTTGGGGGAAATGATAAGAGAGTAAGAACGAATAAGAAAGTTTCCTGAGTCTGGTGATGGAGAAAGGGAACTAAAGAATAGAGTTTCCTCATCCAGTTAACTGGGGAATTCTCTTTTATCATCGTGGAAGGTGAGACGAAATTAATAAAGAGAGAGAGAGAGAGAGAGAGAGAGAGAGAGAGAGAGAGAGAGAGAGAGAGAGAGAGAGAGAGAGGGTCTTTTATTAGATAATAAAAGTCACATAAGAAAAAGTTTTTATTATGATTATTTTGGTAGAAATGAGATTTTCGAAGACCTGGTATTGTTTATGCAAAACAAACATCATTAAAGTTTTCGATTACATGAATCACCTGGTTTTTGGAATTTTTTTATGCATATGATAAAATAGCCCTTATGAAAGATGAATAATAAAAAAATAAATGTGTTACGTTTAGAAATCTTTTCTATGGATACGATATTATAATAATAAGCCTTATGAAAGACTAATAGTAGAAGTATAACTTGTTTAAACACTTGTGCAACGTAATTCGGATGGTGTTGTACATTACGAGAAAATACACTCACTTATGAAGTTTGCACAAGATTTTTCTGAAAATTTCCAACAAAATCACACTAATTGAGCATGAACTTTGATATTCATACAAATTGAGTATGAACTTTGATATTAATAAAAGCTTTTCCAATAACGGGCCTAATGTTTTAATTTTGTTTTACAGGATGGATTAAATGCCGGGAAGGCATTATATCAATAAAATTCTCATATTCATTCGAAGGAGATAGCAGTGAACTATAAAAATGATTTGTCCTATTTACGATTATTACATTTACATTCCGAATATTCCTCTTCCTAATAGCTATTACGCTGAGTCATTTTTCTTAAAATCCTCCCTTTTTTATCGTAAAATGATACACGTTCATGGTAAATTTATAATTATTACGCTTGAAATTTTTTGCAGGAGAATCGAGTCAGAAGGAATATTATAAAGTGCCGTCGCATACGGTCATACCCAAATCTGTTATTGTTGAAATTTTTGTGATAATTCACGAAGAGTACTCTTAAAAATGCAGTATTATTATGACATGCCATTTCAGTCTGATAATAGGTTTTCATCACTTGCACTACTATAAAGTAGTTATGGAATGTTTATATAACTGAGTGAGCCACATAATAAGTTTATATATATATGTATATATATATATATATATATATATATATATATATATATATATATATATATATATATATATATATATATATATGGTATATATATATATATATATATATATATATATATATATATATATATATATATATATATATATATATATATATATATATATATATACAAACAACACATAATCACGTGTGTATATAAAATCAGGATCGAACCAAGGTCTTTCAATTGAAAGACAAGGGCGTTCCATGGTATGTTTATATACCTGAGTGAGCACACAAGGAATTAACCTGGGCAACTAATATACCAGCGTGTTTTTATATATATATATATATATATATATATATATATATATATATATATATATATATATATATATATATATATATATATATATATATATATATATATATATAGTATGAATGTCTTTTCTGTAATAACAGTGTAATATTTATATAGAATGCCCATAAAACACTATTTAAACGTTGAAACCATATATTTCTGACCCACTTCAGGACTCTGTTCACTGGTAGAATATGGACAGGAAATCTTTCAATATATACAAAACATAAAGCCTTAACAATCACGTGTGGCTCAAAAGGATAGACCAATTCCTGGTTTTGGCCCACGTTTAGGCGATGGATCAAGTTTCTTGGGTCATCTTGTTCAGGAAAGGATTAAGTCGAACCTGATTTCTAATGTGCCACTAGGTCCATATTGTTGGTTTGATTGATGATAGCAGATTCCAACATCTTTCTTTTGTACGGAACTACTTTTGCAAACCAACGTGTTTTCCCAACATTCCTGTACTGATAGCAATGACCCAATTGACAGTACTGATCTTTTGTGCTGTCATTCTTTCGAGAGCGAATTATCTGTCTCTTCAGAAATGTCATTATACATATATCTTATAATATCTAGCTTCTTCCCTTTGTTATTTATATACGTTATACTATGATGGATTTGGGATAATGGAAAATGAAGGGATTATATATACCTGAGTTGTTATGGCTTTTAGGTGTATATATATATAGCTTTATTTTGTTGTTGAAATATTTGTCTGTTATAGTGGGACCTCTATATATATTTTATTTGTTAATAGCCCTCTAGATAATGTGTGGTGGATAGAGCAGTTCGTTAGGTGTTGGCGGACTGTTAAATTCTTTATCTAGGTACTCACACATATCCTAAGTCCTCACATACATACCATGATTTTTATACGTCGTGGTAAATATATAGGAAACATAAGGTGGGTTTATATATATAAATATATCTGTTCTGTTTTCTTATATATATATATATATATATATATATTTCCCATTCCGTTTTATATATATATATATATATATTTAGCCTATTAAAATTCATTAAAGTCCCCCAGCTATTGTCCCAGTGTAAAGATATCATGTATCTAAGCCAGATCATATCACCCCTTCTAGCAAACTTGTACATGGATATTTTGAAACAGTCTTGTATCTATCAAATGTATAGATCTGATAGATATAGATAGATAGATATATAGATAGATAGATGTTGTGTGTAAAGAGGGGCCATGTTGACAAGTGTCTGTAAAGTGGACAAAAATACTTTCATTGTTTCATGCAGGCTAAATAAAAGAGGCCATTAACGGTATGTGAATGCTTAAAAAAAACGGAGATGAAAGCATATCCTTGTATTGTGTCCACTTACTCAAAGGACAGGTCGAAACTGATATCCTAAAAAAATATTTACACAATTGTATTATAGCTTTAACAAGAGGTATGTTTTTCCTGATTTATATATTTATTTATTATTATTATTTTTTTTTTGATGAACGGTTTGGGAGAAACTCATATTTCTTGATAACTATTGAACATCGTTGATATTCAAAACTCTTTATTTTCAGTTTCAACCCTGCCATCGGTTTTGTAGGCTTCGAATTCACTTCGTTCACAAACTTCTTCCTTTCTCGCGCTCTCTGTACTATGTGCATACATATACAACTGCACAAACATACACACACACACATACACGTGCACATGAACATTTAAACCGGGAATGTTTACCTCCTTCAAACGTATTGGTAACTCCCATACCACTCAAAATAACGAAAATGCTCGCATAATTCTTACTTGCCTTAATCTGTCGTGATTCCTTTACCTAAGAATATTTTCATCAAAATAAATATAAAAAAAAAGTTTTCAAATATTCTTAGGGTAATCAAGGACAAATTTGTTGTTACTCATGTATTTTATAAAAAACTAATGTAATGAGACATTTGAACATAACTTCATTAAATGCCTCTTCATGTGAACATAAAACAGTCCATTAGTGGATGTTAAAAGTTTAAGCAATTACAGGAAAACTAAATTTTTCCCGTTATGCAAAGCGGAATATAATGAGTACAGAAGCTTTCGAGAAAATTAGATTCCTTGAGAAAATTACCCAGGAAAGAAGGAAATTGTTTTCTTGATGGGAAAACTCTGTTCCAAAAAGCCTTTAGAACTAAAAGGTAACCAGATTATAATAGATTAATGATTTTTTTATTTTTTTAATCGACGGAACAAGAACCATTAAAGGAAACAGTGGGCGAATATAACTTGTTTTTATCATACTTCTGAGTGATGCTGATGAACAAAAATATGTACCTGCACACAGACATATTCACACACACACTTTATAAACAGTATATATATATATATATATATATATATATATATATATATATATATATATATATATATATATATATATATATATATATATATATATATATATATATATATATGTGTGTGTGTGTGTGTTTATGTATATATATACACACACACACATATATATATATATATATATATATATATATATATATATATATATATATATATATATATATATATATATATATATATATATATATATATATATATATATATATAACTAGATATTTCTTCTTCAATTTTATTTCTTGTATCTCTTTATTTTGCTGACCTATCACTCTAACTCCCTCTTTTCAATTTCTTAATCACTGAATGGCCCAAAAGAACCCCAGTGCTTGGCTTGACAGCCTAAATTTCATAAAATTAATTAAGATATTGACCACGATCCCATCCTGTACCTCAGCCCTACCTATTGTTATTTTCTTAGGGGCTTATTTGTATCATACATGTAGGACACTCAAATGATAGTGTAATAATTTGCCATTCCTGCCCTTTATCTCAAAAGGTTTTATTTCATACCTGCTCTGTCTCAGAAAATGCCTCCATTCCCAGTGCAGCAGTTCACTAAGCCTTCAGTACAGAACTTCCCGTCTTCAAATTTCGATTTTTATTATTTTTCTTCTAGTATAACCTTTCTCTCTAGCCTCTCCGTTTATCAATATTTATTCCATTATATTTCATGATCTAACTTTTTCTCTACTTTTTGTCTGTACTGTACTTCATACTTCAATCACACTCTTGTAATACCTTCCAGTCAGTCAAAGTGAAAAAATGTTCTCTCTCTCTCTCTCTCTCTCTCTCTCTCTCTCTCTCTCTCTCTCTCTCTCTCTCTCTCTCTTTTAAGCTTATCTCTAGCAGTTTTCGTGACTGCTGTACCCATTATATCTCACTGGACTTCAACATTTTATTTTAAGTATAATAATTTCCCTCATCATGTTCCAATTTTCTGTCCTCATTTTTGCCGTCATTGTGTCCTGTTAATCCTTCACTCCTTGCGAGCGGAAATTATAGCGCCTGACACGAGGCCAACAAAATAGAGATTAACATGCATTCAACTGTGTTTGTTTGAGATGGAAAATGTTCCATAATTCTATAGACAAATTGCGGACAGAGTTCTGATGAATATAGCTGGAAGTCTGACAGTATATTGTTTCCAGTAGGAATGATACATTTGAAGTGATAAATAGTATACATTAAATGCGTTTCCGGAGGTTTTCTCTGTGAGGAGTGGATCCCTGCAGGGTATGGTTTCGGGCGGCCAGGTAAGATGGACGATCGTGTAGGTCCATGTGGGACCCTACTCTCTATCTCTCTATTTTTCTTTGGTTTGCTTCATTATTAATATTTAGAAGAACTGTTGGTTGCTCAGTGTCACTGACAGCATAGTGGTATATTTCAGCGTTGGCAAATTATTGACTCAACATTCTCTGTTTTCCGCTGAGGCTTCCGTTTTCATTTTAAGTTAGTGCCAAGAAGACATGTTATGATATATTTCAGCTTTGGTAAATTATTGACTCAACATTCTCTGTTTTCCCCTGAGGCTTCCGTTTTCATTTTAACTTAGTGACAAGAAGACATGTTATGACATTTAGCAAGAGCAGTGGCAATGGAAAGTGAAGAATATGAAGGGCAATGGAAGGACATTTACTGAATAACAAGCACCTCTAGCACAGGAACTCTTACAAAAGCTCAGTCTGATTCACATATTTGCTGAGGTCTTTTATTGTTAGGTTGGGATTTTTATATTTCTCTTTTAGAGATTTAAGTATCAATTAGCAGTTACACTCGTCTGTTTGCAAGAACTGGAATAAGACTTTAATCCGGTTTGCGTCTAGACGTGGTAAGCTTTATAGCTCCAACATGGAGCCTTCAGACGCCAGTTCATATTTTATCCTCTTGATGCTACTTTTCCCTTTTCCTTCGTTCCCTTTGAAAGTGCTCGTTCGGGTAGAAAATTAGCGACATGTGAAATGTTCTTAATTTGTATTCTCCTCTATAAATATATTATATATATTATATATATATATATATATATATATATATATATATATATATATATATATATATATATATATATATATATATATATATATATATATATATATAAAATCTAGTCTTATGAAAAAGCAGTCTTATTTGTAAATAATACCTTATGTATTTCTTGACTCCTAAAACATATTAAAAAACAAACAATGTCAGTAGAAAAAAGTCAGGAATTCATTTTTGTGAGCTAACCGTTCAATAGAAAGATTAAATCTACCTTACTATTTCCAGTATCTCTGTTACATATAACATCACCGAAAATAAAATTTCCTCCATTAAAAACAATATTTGGTTAATGTTATTCATGAATATTCAGACATGAGATCAAAATTTAAATTCATGGATTATAACCTTCCTACACTTGGTTATTTTGCCAAAATTTCTGTTACATAATGTTGGTGCATATCGTTTAGATGAAAGCTGCTTGGCCATTTTTTCATTATGTTTAATGTAATGCTCTGCATGTCAGAAAGATAAAATAAAATACTTTCTGAAAAATCCGGTTTTCCATCCATGTGGAAGGTTTCATTATAAAACATTACAATAAAAAAATACGTGAAAAGAAAAAAACATACTGACTTTTTTTCTAAGCAACAGGAACTAAATGAGTTTTATTTACCTCTTTTCATGATCATAAATCGAGAAATATTTCACACTCTTATGAAAATGTTCTTTTCCTTTCAGACATTAGCGGGAATCATACTAGTTGCAGCTTGCATTAATGAACTTGAAAACTGGTGAGTACACTTTTCCAACTATGTTTTATGGTTTAGCCTCTCTGGATTTTAATTAAAATATCAGCAAGTAGATAACGAAACTCGAGAACAGAAATCTGTGAAACAGCCTGTGTACATTCTAACTTAAATAATAAAAAAAAATTTATTTAGTTTTTATGAAAGAATATGACAGAAGCCGATGAACGATTTCTAATTATTATTAAATAGTTCATTTCGTTTTCATGAAGATCGCAACGCCGTCACCTTCTCTTGAGTTATGCGCATTAACAAAAAGTCTTTGCTCCATCTCTCCAGCACTTTTCAGCTTCCCTCCCCCCAGCCCTTTTCCCAGTACTCTAGGATTCTACACTCTTTTAACTAAGCTATTCCCTGTAATTCTCCCCTCATGACCAAAACATCTCGAAGTACTCTGATCGATCTTTTCAAATGCGTTAACCTTGTTGTTATAACTGAAAGTCTCGTCATTAAGTGACTTTTTTCAATCATTTTTACTTTACGTATACCACCTACACATGTCATCTCAGCGGGTTTATGGTTTTTTTCCCATCAGTATTCACACTTCAGTACCGTATGTGTATGAACTTTTCGAGGATATGAGCAACAATATTGAGGATATTCGAAACCAAAACAACTTCCAGATGTGGCATGTTATTGATAACGTAAACTGTGATGACTGAATAAAAAATTTAGATGGTAGACTAAAGCATCATTTTGATTCTATTCACAGTGTAAATTGACGGTTGTTTATTCGGCATTTTTTAAAAGAGCTCGTGTATTTAGTATGATTTTGAAAATGTGCAGATTTTTAAATCAACAGTTTTATGATTTCTGTTGCTTTCCAAATATCGAGTTTAATTATTTCACTAGAAACGACAACGCTTATAAAATCATCATTTCCTCAGCTCTTAGACCAAAATAGAATATCTCTCTCTCTCTCTCTCCCCAAAAAGACCAGGTAGCAAAGATGATAGACGAAGTGTTAAAGCCATTCCCTGGAGTAGCAAATTGGAAGAATATGTGTTCCCCACACGGATGGGTAAACCTAATATTGAAGAATCTATTAAGAGCAGACTCCCCTTTCCGTTAGGGAAGACATCTTCAAGGAGAAAAAGGAAATGGTGAATTTATACAGCTTTCGTAGATGTCAGAATAAAATCATTATAAGTTCCATTTTCTGTGAGTGTTATACAATAATATTATATGCAAAAAAATCCTTAGGAAGAACTTCAAACGGACTGATCTCATTCACATATAGGAAAAAATATTGGTTTCCAAGAAATTCTTTCCAAATGCAAAGTCTTGTAAGGTGTAGCTCAGTTCACATGACTATGATTAAGGAGAGCAAAACTTTAAATTTCTGTTGCAATGAAATTTATTATTACAATTGTTTTGATATGGGTCCATTTTTTTTTTTGTATTAAAAGTTTCTTCTACGTAATACTGTAGTCTTTGTAACACGGAAGTGCTTAGTGTAATTGCTATTTGCCTCCACGAGTAATTTGCATTTATTTACATGAATTGACAACATTACCTCAGGAGTAAGTTTTCGTGGCACAATAAGCATATATGAACAAATGCTCCTTTAACTTGTCTAATTTAGTCGTATGTAGGATATTCAGGATTAAAATAAACATGGTTACAACATATTATTTTACTTAGTATATCTGTAGCAGTGGTTTATTGCGGTTTACTGCTTCCATTCGTGAAGTGAAAAGCATCAATGAATTCCCATGTACTCGCCATACTTCATCTACCCCCATACCACTTTTATTTATTTCGTTTTTATTTCTCTGTCCATTTAACAAAGCAGACTGAGCCACTTTTCTTATGATTTCAAATTCGAGAACTTTCATTAGCACCTTTGTTCTGTAGCATCTATTTCTCTTCCGGATTGCGGTATTCATTAAATGATACATTCCTCATTTTGAGGAACCTTTCATATTGCTACAGTATATTAAAAACAATGCTTGAACATTATCCCACTTGTCTTTTTCATTATATAACATCTCGAAGGCAGCACTCCAACCAGACGGGACAAATCTATTGCGATGAACAAATTTACCTAGATCAGTCTCAAAGAGAGCTCAGAACCTCTGTACACTGAAACCTTAGCTGGACTAAAACAACTCTGTCGAGAGTTGAGAGTAACTCTAGTTAGAGCTTTCTCACTTCCGTTAACTCTACATGAGAGCTTTACTTAGAGCAAAACTAGCTGTACATGCACCGTAAGTAAGATTGATGGCCATTACAAGGTTATTTAAAATATTGTTCTCTCTCTCTCTCTCTCTCTCTCTCTCTCTCTCTCTCTCTCTCTCTCTCTCTCTCTCTCTCTCTCAGGTAATCATACGAATCAGTGCAATATTCAGTTTTATAACAAATATTTTCGCATAACGGAAAAAAAGGTTAGACGGTGAATAAAGTCTAAAATAAGACTCGTGTGAGACTTCTCAACACCAATGCTTTTATAGTAAAAGTTTTTACACTTCAAACGTTCCAGCAATTTATCTTCCTTCTAAAGACATTTATTTCAAAGTTTATTCACAGAAGGGCTACAACTTAGAGAAAACTATGTGGTATTCAACTATTAGGAAAAATGTAGAAGAAACATGTGTGGAATCAACTCCAAAAAATGACTGTAATCCAGAAAAAAGGTGTAATGATTCTTTGGAGGCCTCAAAGGACTGTATCAATTATAATGACTCTAATGTCACAGCACAGTTTAAAATAATGTCTAGTTACATAACCGATATCTAAACAGAATATACAGTATTTGAAGCACCATGTTTTTAAAAATAATGTTAAGATTTCAAACTATTGAAAAGCCTATTCGTCTTTAATAGCTTTTAAGTCAAGAACTCAATCGAGGTTTCTCGTATACATAACTGTCTCCGTAATCTGGAATGCATTAACGCCCTCAATCATACTGTTTTTAGTTTTCTGAAAAGAAAACTACTGTGGCAACTTTGTCTGCCACCGCACCTTATCTTGTACGCATTTTCTTCTGTCCGCACTTTTTCTGTCAGCCCTCAGATCTTAAAACTACTGAGGTTACAGGGCTCCAAATTAGTATGTTGATCATCCACCCTCCAATATGCAACAATACCAAATTGCAGGTTAAAGTTAAAGGTTAAAGTTAGCCATAATCATGCTTCTGGCAACGATATAAGACTGGCTACCACCGGGCCCTGGTTAAAGTTATATAATCAGTAGGTCAGTGGTGACCCCTAGTGACCTGACAGTGACCTCTCCCAGTATCTCAGGATTTGTATGAAACTTCGGATTTTTCAAAACTTTGACTCGGTAGAGTCTCTTCTATTTTAACCCCTCCCTTCCCTCTTCCATCCCCCTCCCCTTCCACCACATGATCAAACGATCAAGTGTTAATTTAACCGTTTCCTCCCCTTCCCTCCTCCACTTCCCCCTTCCCTTCCCCTCCCCTTCGTCTTCCATCCACTCCCCACCCATCACTCTCTCCCCTCCCCTCCCCTCCCCCCTCCCCTCCCCTAACCCCTCCCCCCTCCCCCTTCCCCTCCCCCTCCCCTCATAAAGCACACAATCAAGTGTTAATTTAAGTTTGTCCTCCCCTCCCCTTCCCTTTTCCATCCCCTTCCTTCCTCTCCCTTCCCTCTTCTGGTGCACGATCAAGTGCTAATTTAGCTCTGTCCTCCCCTCCCCTTCCTTCTTCCCTCCTCTGCCCTCCCCTTCCCCTTCCATCCCCTCCTCCCCCTCCCCTCCCCTCCGATTGAAGCACACGTTCAAGAGTTAATTTAGCTGTGTCCCCCTCCCTTCCCTCTTCCCTCCCTTTCCCTCTTCCATCCCACTCCACTTCCCCCTCTCCCTTCACCTTCCCCTTGCTTTCCCCTTCCCCCCCTTTCCCTCCCTATCTCCTCCTCCACCCCTCGCCTTGTCTTCCCCCCCTCCATAACTTTCCCATTTCTCTCCCTCCCCATTCCCCCTCTCCTCCCTTCTCCTAGCCCTACTCTACCCTCCCCACCTTCCATCTTTCCTTCCTCTCCCCTCCCCTTCCCCGTTCCTCCTCTTCCTCTTCCCTCCTCTTCCCTCATCCCTCCCCTTCCCTCGTCCTTCCCTTCCCCCACCCCTCCTCTTCCCTCTTCCATCCCACTTCCCTCTTCCCTCCCCATCCCCATCCTCCTCCCCTCTCATTTCCCTTCCCCTCACATTTGTACTCCTTCCCTTCCTCCCTTCCCCCTTTCCCCTCCACCTTCCCCCTTCCTTCACCCCCCCCCATAAACGGATGTCAATTTCTTTAACTACAATTATAAATCGAGTTACAACTTCTGTCAAAACTAAAAAGTATAAAATAGAAAAAAACGATAGAAATTATTTTATTAAAATGCACTAAAAAGTAAAAAGTAATTTTTGAGACACACCAATATTTCGTTACAATTAATCATCTCTACAAATACAAAAGCGTGGGCCGCCAACATGAAAGGAAATGCTACAAGAAAGAAATAGATTTTTTTATTTCTTGTAGCAATTTCTTCCATGTTTTAAGTCCACGCTTTATTCAATAGACATGATTAATTGTAAGAAAAATCCTGGTGTGTCTAAAAAGTATTTTTACTTTTTAGTGCATTTTAATAAAAGCATGTCTGTTTTTTTACGTCTCAGAATGTATGTAAGATCCTTCATCAAACAGTAAATTAAATCCGAAACGTACTTCGAGCCTAAAGAGGTTATATAATTATGCATTATTTTTCATGATAGAGATGATTCATTAAAATCAAGTAGATATGAAAGACTTTTCCTGGATTTGCAATTAACATGTTAATTTCACCAAAGGAAAAGGTTCCTTCAGTACTGCGTAGGGGTAAGACGATATATATACATATATATATATATATATATATATATATATATATATATATATATATATATATATATATATATATATATATATATATATATATATATATATATATATATATATATATATATATATATATATATATATATATATATATATATATTGTAAAATTAGCCAAAATACGCTATAAAGCGCCCGCCTTTCTGCTTTGCTCGGCCGATAGATAGGCCTCTGTCTATTTTGAACCTGGGAGAAGTAGTGAATACTGGTTCGTGTTAGTTTGAACCAGAAGTCGGGGGGTTATACTCAAGATTTAATCTTTTTGCCCTGGGCAGTAAACTGGCTTTGCATCGTTTTCTTTGGTACAGGAGAGTAAGCCGTTTTCTTTGATATAGAAGCATGACCTGGGTCAGGACATTGCCCCCCCTACCCCTGTCCAGAAGCAATAAAAGGTCAGGGCGAGGACAGCTCTTTCTCACACACCGTCGCTAGTTTAAGCCGAGAGGGCACTTACCTTGCCCCTGCCCTCCGTTCGCTCGCCGCCACGTGGAAGTCAGCTGCCCTTTGCTCCGTGCCCCGACCCACGTGGCCCTCAAAGACTGCAAGTGGGGATTGCAAGTCCCGAAAGCGAGCTGATACTCAACTGCGACCTTTTCATCATCCCAAGGGCGCCCTTTTTCCGCCCCAATCTACGACTTGAAGCAGTACCTTGGTGAGGGAGACCCTTTTGTCGATGCAAACACACCTCTGGCAGAAGACGCCGCGGGACGCCGACATCAGCCTTACGCCCCTACAATGTGGTAAAGTACCCAAAACGAGTTGCTAGTCACGTTACTTCGCTCTTGTGCATTGATTAACTTCTGGGCCTATAACTTTGTATTCCCTGATGTTTCTTGGTTTAATCCATGTGTTCAATGCCTCCTTCCTCTGAGTCATTAGTAACGACTTGGGTAAGTCCTAGCCCTCAGCGCACACCGAGTAATTCATTCCCGAATTCCAGCATTAGATTAGTAACCTGGGTCCTAATATCGTTTCAGAAGGACGATCGTAGCAGAATTTTCCTTGGTCCGTGTTCCTGGCATTCTAAAGCTCCCCCTTCAGGAGGACTTCTGCAGCAGCAATTTAATGTGTTTCAGTTCATTTCCCCTTTGATCTTGTGTGTTATGAAAATATACCTATTTTTGTATCCACGTGTTTCACATTGCACTTCCCTTTGAGTAAGAGCCCTCCGCTCCTTTTGTATCACTCCTATTAGTTTGTGTTTTATATGCCTGGTTATCTTGCAAGGCCATTTTAGAGTAAAGTAATAAATGTGGAGTCATAAGAACCACCTGCACCAGGAAACATATATATATATATATATATATATATATATATATATATATATATATATATATATATATATATATATATATATATATATATATATGTTGTATTCTGAGGCCGGGTGGAAGAATAAAAATGGATTGACTTACCTTGATATCACATCTAAGTAAACAGAGAAGTGGATGTCGCCTTTTTAAAACCAGTCAATACTTTAAACTGAATTTACTTACAAACGGAGCAATCAGGAAATTGATATGAAAGGGCTGACTGAGCAGCAAGCAAGCACATACAATGTGAAATAAAAGCTAGATAATGCGTAGCAAATAACTGTAAATCTGAAAGGGTTACAGCTCGGAAATAGTTTGACACGCAAATGAATTTCTGTTGTTGAACTGGTTGAATGAGTTTGGGTAGTTCGCACAACTGTTTGCAAAGCGGGAACTGTGACTAGCGCCCATGGACCGCTTAATCAGAAGACTCTTGCACGTGGCAGGATGGCAGTTAAACGTCTAAGGCTATTTTGGTTCACAAGGGCAGGGGCAGACCACTCGAAGAGCCAGATAACAGGATTCTGGAAGAGAATTCCAGGTTAGCATTCAAATCAAATGACTTTCTCTCACATGCAATTACTCATGCACGATGGAGGAATTGATCAATTAGATTTGATTAACACATGGTAACACTATGGTGGGAATGCTCTAATTATTATCACTGAACTAATTTAATTTGAGCTTGGGGCAAGTCATGAGTGCCAAATGAGCTTCCTAGGCTGTGGAAACAAAGGACCTTTGCTTTAGGAGAAAGAAGAATTGGAAATACTGAAAATGGAGAGAAATTCACAAGAGGAAAAAAGAGAACTGGCAGTAAATTGCAACTTCAATATGTACCTTATTGCATCTGTGCATGGAGCTCGCATGCAAAAGACGAATTTCGGCCTCAAAAGTCTCGAAATCTTGCCAGTGTAAAGGGAAGAGAGACCGCACCAACTGGGTGCTTTTGCGGTCCGCGACGGAGTGAACAGTGAGGTTGCGATCTGTTCTCATTTGATTTTTTGGGTTGGTCACAAGGACACCGGTCCATCTGGAAGACTCAATCACAGCCAGCACAAAGTTCGAACAGGAATAGGTCTCATAGCTAAGTCTCTTAAGGGTCAACATAGCAGCCCAATTATGGCCCTGACTGGTCTTTCTGTCCCTAACGGCTTTCTACCACCCCAAAAAATTGTACGATGCTGGGGCTAAGAGGTCAGTATGTTTCCCCCCAAATCAGCGATATGGGGGAGGCCTATAAGTTCACCCCCTTAGTGAAGTCTCCTCCAGCCGCCATTGAATTTGATTTTCTAGCTAATGGGCTGAAGGGACGAATTTTTATAAAAACGTGAATATATATATATATATATATATATATATATATATATATATATATATATATATATATATATATATATATATATATATATATATATATATATATATACATATATACATATGTATATTATATATATATATAGAAAAAGTTTCAACAAGAGAATAAGTATGACTTCCTTGACGTTTTGGTGAGCTTCCCGTTTCATTATATATATATATATATATATATATAATATATATATATATATATATATATATATATATATATATATATATATATATATATTTATATATATATATATATATATATATATATATATATATATATATATATATATATATATATATATATATATATATATATATATATATATATATATATATATATTGACCTATTCTAGAATGAAGTGACGATATTTTGAACAGTCCTCAGACATGAAATGATGAAAAGCATTCCCAAAAAAACTACTTAAAATGAACGGAAAATTCTGGATGAAACCTTCTCATTTTTAGGACCGGAGAAAGATTAGGTAAGAGAAGTAAACCCGGCCATCAAGATGATTAAAAAGAATACAGAGAGCCACCAAGAGTTTTAATTAGAATAAAAAAATATATATTAGGGAGACAAATCGAAGGAATTCGTGTGAAAATTCACGGAGAATTTTTTGGACTCAGAAAGGAATGAGTTAAATTAGGAAGAGGCTGAAATAGCTGTCATTTTCACATAAAACGGAAATTTAAAGTGGGAAGTTTTGCTTGCATACACATTCATAAAAGTCTGAAAGGAATAGGATTGAATGAGACTGTTCCTTGAGAGATTTCGTACTTTGTTTGAATGTTGATGAATGAATAACAACATATTATAAAAGGTCTGGGTAACTATAAATAACAGGCTACATTTGCCTTTTGAAGTTCAATATTTCAAACAGCCATCGAAAAGGGATTTATATGGTTAGTGTCTATTATTGTGATAATGGTCATTTCAGTCATATGCGTGTGCCTGCGTGAAAACATAATCAAATATAATTACACATGATTAAGCATTTTTTACAAAAACTCAAACAGGACACCAATAGCCTTTATAATCTTTCAACTGTCACAGATGCATGATATATAATTAAGGTAATTATATTCCCCCCAAGCGATTATATCCTTACCAAATAACCTTTAAAACATGAAAATAAAATATTACTCTTTTTCTAGGATTTATGATTACTGGAATGATGTGTGCCAAGTGTATTTATGATTACTGGAATGATGTGTGCCAAGTGTAATGGTGTTAGGGAGTATCATATACAAAAGATTTATCCCGCCACATAATTCCACCGTTTTTGCTGGGGATCTCTGATATGTCAGCTTTTAAAAAAAGAAGACAAGAAAGCTTGATAGGGTTTCGTAATAAACCAAAGTAGCTGCGGCAATAAAGATGTTGATCTAGTTTATGGAAAATGAGAATAAAAAGTTGATAAGTAATGAAGTTTGCAAACGAAATTGGATGTATTTTTCCGTGACTTTTTTTTTTTATCTAAGCCTTAGGGTAGATTCAAGCAATTTGTTTGGGCTTAATTCTAATGAACCATAATTTCTTTCTCCAAGGTTTCCATGAGAGACATATTTTTGTAAAAATTTTAAATTCATAAATCAAAGGTACTGTACTCACACTCTCTCTCTCTCTCTCTCTCTCTCTCTCTCTCTCTCTCTCTCTCTCTCTCTCTCTCTCTGGCCGTATATATATATATATATATATATATATATATATATATATATATATATATATATATATATATATATATATATATATTATATATATATATATATATATATATATATATATATATATATAATATATATAATATATATAATATATATATATATATATATATATATATATATATATATATATATATATATATATATATATATATATATATTATATATATATATGTATATATATATATATATATATATATATATATATATATATATATATATATATATACATTTAATGTACATCTTGAAAAATATAAAATGTGAAATAATGATGAATCAAGTGCATTAAGTTATTTGGTTATCTAAAAACTATGCCATGTGTTAGGCATAAATCAGCTAGTTCTTTATTTTTTCCAGTTATCCACATTAGTGTTAGCAGATTAGTCCACAATTATGATTCTGATATCGATCTTCGTGTCCGGAAAAATATACACAGTACATACCTTCCAATTCTCTATGGACTAGGAACCAAACTATTATTTACGTGAGACAGGCGGGCTTACAGAAGAGAGAGAGAGAGAGAGAGAGAGAGAGAGAGAGAGAGAGAGAGGAGAGAGAGAGAGAGAAGATGGCGTAATTAATATCTTGACCCACCTCATTTTTACCTTGGTCAAATGTAACATTTTAAACCATTCATAGATTTCAGACTATTTCAAACAAAATGTACAAAAGAAACTGTGTACCCTGCAGATGTACTTCTGTGATATGATTGTTGCTAGTATCATCATACATTTATTTCTCTCTCTCTCTCTGTCTCTCTCTCTCTGTCTCTCTCTCTCTCTCTCTCTCTCCCCGATGGTGACTGAGTATTTATATGGTTTAGGTTGGATTTCTCAAATTTGCCGTACAATTTGCAACGTTTTTCAAATATACAGATACGCAGTCACTATCTCATGCAATATCAGGCACAAAAAGGCTAATTTAAAAATAAATATATTTAAATGGAAAGTTATTCTCCTCTTTCGCGTTAATACTAAAAAATTTTTCAGTAACCTGACACATAATTAAATAGAATATGGATTAAAAAGTTGATATAGTATGTTCATTACTTTAATTATCATTTCACTAAGACCTGACATGCTGAACGAGCGCCTAAAGTGTATGTGGGAATTTTTTGTTGTTGTTGTTTTATGAGTGCTTGTTTATTCCTATATGTGTTCATAAATTTGAATATGTTGCGTGTAACAAATGTACTGTGCGCCCCATTAATTAAATAATAAACTTTCCTACGTAGTACCTGAAAGAATAGTTTAGCATTTACACGAAAGGAAAATTTTTGAATGATGGCATGCCCATTTGCTTGTCTTCGATAACTACATTAGCTTTTTGTGCCAAGTGTACCCATACAACATTTTTTTTCTAGCACGGAATCAGAACTGCCTACAAACATTTATTTTCAAAGCCATTTGGCTAACTGAAATCCCAAACAATTTCATAACACGTTGTATACACGGCGCATCCATTTCACTTTTTTGCCCGACGTTTACCACCCAGCTCTGTAAACAAACAAACAAACAAAAAAAAATTCAGGCAATTTTCAAAATGTATTGAGGATTTTATGGGAAAAACAGAATGGAAAGGCCGACATTAAAACTGTTCGAATGCCTTTAGATTTTCCAGCAAGTTTTGCCACACTGGGGCACAACTGAGGTATAAACGACGAATAATTTTATAGGGAGTATCAAATGCTCCCTTATCCCGTTTCAAATTAGAATTAAGCTGATTATTGGCTCTATTAATGTTTATTTTTTATGAGAAATATCTTTTCATAACCTTGGCGTGAGAAAGCCCAGGTGAAATTCCAGAGTTTGTGTTGATATTTATGGCTTATTAACCTAAATGATCGTTTTTTTTATACAAAAGTGATAACTTAAGGTCGGAATATAGATAAGAACTTGGATTCAAGATAAAAAAATATGACTGGAGTAATTATTTTTAAAACTCCATTTGATTTGTGTTAATTGATAACAGGTATGTCAGGTTGGACGTAGATTTTGAGATACCGTAACACTTAATGAATAAAAGAAAAGTAAATTGTAATTTAAGAATGACTGAAATTTTTCTCTTGGCGTGCTGTTCTTCCGCAGGATTTCTGCTGATCCATCAGGTCTGCAGGGTATCATGAGGAATCCTTTGCTTTCCTTGTGATCTTCTTCCCGTATTTCCACACCTTTTCCCCATAGCATTAAAAGCTCCATCCCTCTTAGGATACAGTGACCCAGTTCTTTTATTTTTCTTTCCTTTGCAGCTGTTCTGAAATTTCTGTTTTACATAATTAGGTGCTTAATGGCCGTTTTCTAAAGTCAATTTTTAACTTAGAAATATTTACAAATTTTGCTTTTTTTACATTCAGTTCAATATTCCGAATAAAAGTGGTTAATAATACCTTTCTCAACATATAATTGATTGATTTTTTTCGTGTGTTCAAGAACTGTCTTTGAAGATACAGTTCCATGTAACATACACACACATCTTTTAGATATTAGGCATAAGTGCTTTGTTCTTGGAAATGCGTCAACGTAAAATAATAAAAGTAGTGTTTCTAAATACAACATTTTAGGAGTAATATAATAACTTTCTTTTATTACTATGATAGATTAGAGGAATTATGATTGTCAATGAAATTCTTTACTTGGAATTTCTGGTTTGTGGCTTTCTAATCATACCTTAGTAAATGATGTAAAGGCGCTAGACATAACATTGCGAGGGGAAAATAATTGTTTTTATACACATCAGTAAATCTGTACCCAAAATTAACGATTTAACGTGTGACAATAAATAATGAATCGAAGGCGCAAACCGATACGTGCTAACGATTGATATAAAACCTTTAATATGAAGTACATTTTAACAGACTCAGTTTGCCTGTATCAATTCACACAACAGGGAATTGTTCGTGAGTCCCAAAAATTTGTTCCATTCAGAAACCCCCGAACTCTGTTAATTCGTAGTTTCATTATGAAGGCAGGAATTCAATTTTTTTTCTTTATTTACATTCATGCTATATATATTGCCTGTCTTTTATGTTCCATTGCTCCATTCCACAGTGGATGCAGGGCCCATGATTTATTAACACGTTCCAACGTACACTATATATCCGTGAAAAATGCCGAATCTGTAAAATGTGGACTCACACGACGTATATTTAAAATAGTAGGACGTAACCATGGATGGCAACTGTAATATTTATCTATTAATAACAGATTTCTTCTTGTATTAGTTTCTTTGTGAAAGCAGATTCATGCAGCGTTAAAAGGACGCTTTTGTAATTTTCGTAGTTTTAGGCGTTAGTAACTCGTGTAATTAAAAGGTGATTAGTTACCACTAAGAGTCATATAATAATATATAGTAGTATATATATAATATATATATATATATATATATATATATATATATATATATATATATATATATATATATATATGTGTGTGTGTGTGTGTATTTTTTCTTTTTTTTTTTATTACAGGGAGGCACATTATTTGTTTATAATTCGCTGGTATAAGACATGATCCCATCTGTAATCGTTTTAAAATTTGATAAATATGTCAATTTTGTGGTTATTTGGCATATCTATTATATATTGTCTGTATAGCGCTTTTTTTTTTAATTGTTTGTAAAAATACTAAAACTAAAATTGCGTCCATTACATGATTACTATTTTCAGAAATGCACCACAAGGTCGTTTTCTTTCAAAGAGAGGGGAGGGGGTGGGTGGATGTTGATAATGTGTAGCTGAATCAATAGCTCTTTTTTCAGTAATGAATAACCATGCAATAGCTGCCGAACGAAGTAACAAAGAACCAATCACGAAGTGAAAATTGATGGCTGAGACCTTTTTAGCTGGTTAGTTCAGATTACAATGAAATATGGACAAAAGTAATACCAGGAGCTGCCAACTGGTGGCCTCTGTGAGTATATTAGGACGGGGTTTCCTGCTTTGCGCGCTTTCGTCTGAGGATCTTGCAAGAACATGAGAGCGGCAAATAAACTTTTTTACTTTAATAAAAACAGGTTCGGATGGCATATCTAGTGTCCATGGGGTATTTTCTTAATGAGGAATATTCAATTTACTGTACACTCATTGGCCATAAATCAAGTGTATATAAGGTAGAAAACACATAATAACAATAGGGAACTGATTGTTTCATTGCACACACACCATCAGATATATTTATGAAGACATACGACACTTGGCTAAGAAATATATATATATATATATATATATATATATATATATATATATATATATATATATATATATATTTATATATATATATATACATATATATATATATATATATATATATATATATATATATATATAATTATATATATATCTACAGTATATCTGTATGCATGTGTATATATATATATCTATCTATCTATCTATCTATCTATATATATATATAGTATGTATACATATATATATATATATATATATATATATATATATATATATATATATATATATATATATATATATATATATATATATATATATATATAATTTTTATTAGCCTTTCTTATACAAGTATTGATTTCCCTTCGTATTTGCAGTTTACCAGCTGAGTGTAATAACAATATTCAGATAATTAAAAGTTTTCTTCGCTGCGACGAATCGTCGTGTGCAGCTCAATACAAAAGTATTTGATAGTTTGCCTGAATTCGAGAGAGAGTAAGAACTGGAAAACAAATCAGTTGCTGTCATAATAGTTAAAAAATTCCATTTTTATATACGCCACTCTTAATATAAACACATAATCAGTTCTGACAAAGAGCTCACATATTCTGGGTTATTTTCTTATTCTGAGGTTATTTGGTAAACAAAATTGGTTAAATCTGGAAATTCGTAGATACAGTTCAATAAATAAATATATCACCTTGCGGGTTTAGATATCTATATTGTTTGACGTGAAATTGCAATTGTTCAAAATTAATGAATAAAGAACTTCAACAAACAAGGGGGTGTGAAAGAATAGGTCATCTTTGAAATGATGTTTTTATATCTAAAAAAGTATTATCTAATAGGCAGTGTAATTATAAATTGCCTTTTAGAGCATGAGCCAAAGTTTAAATAGGTCATTCTGTAAGCCTGATAGAAGAAAACAGGAGATAATAAGAACAGGAGTTGCAAATATTGCTTTTTTAAACATATGACAAAGAAAAACTCATATAGCCTGAATATACTGAAATCTTCGTAACACTCTTGTTTTGGGGGGGGGGGATTAATTATTAGATGTAATAAATATCACCAAAACAATGATAAAATAACTACTTACAATTTACATAAAATAACATTGGCTTTTGCTACATTTTTATGTTAATTGGCTTCTATTTTTATGACCAATTATTTCATATCGTTAAATAACGTAAATTTTGGTCATCATGATGTAATATTTTTGAGACATCGATAAGCATTAAATGCGATAGAAAGGTTTTGGTGCCAGTAGTTCCTTTACTTGATATAAAATTAAAACCATGATTCCTTGCTGCTGGATCTGTTTTCTTGCATAGTAAATTACGGGAATGTGGATCATCTAATTTTCAAGAGAAGCAGCCAAACGAATTTCTATAAAGGCTCCGTGATAGTTTGTATTCTATTATATTTGCATAAAGATTAAAGTATTTATAATTGTCGATTTTGAAGTATGTTTCATTTCTAAGGTCACGACTAGCGACTCGCACATTAATGAAATAAAAATATGAAATATTACGGATTAAACCTTCTGTTTATCAGGTCAGTCACTGTTTGAACTGAACAAATTAACTCTCAGAAAATGAAGAATACATATATTGATAAACCGTAGTGCCAGTCTACACCTCAGTCTCTCCCGATCTTCACATTTCACAGTAAGTTTTCTCTCTCTCTCTCTCTCTCTCTCTCTCTCTCTCTCTCTCTCTCTCTCTCTCTCTCTCTCTCTCCACGAAAAATATTGTTTACACTCACGGCTCACAAATAGAACCTGAAGGCAGTCCCCTAACTAAGAGAAGACTTGGATTTTGATATAGTTGAAAGAGTTGACGTGTCAAGCATCAGTGATAAACAATTTTCCACTGTTGGACAGTAAGATCTCGAAGGAGTTAACAACAATTTCCTTGTTTGTATCGGATCTTAAGCTAATACGAGCACCATCTCGTGACTGTACGGAATGGCCTACTTCCACATTACATTATGCTGACGCCCAGAAAAAAAACGGGAATCACAATGTGTGTTTGTGTGTGTGTTTGTACATATTTATTTATATTTATCTTGATAGCGGGGTGGTCGAAATCATTGTTTACCGTTGTTTTACGTACCAAGTAATTTCCAGTCGTATGCTAATATCCTCCAAAAGGAGCGCTTAGACAACGTATACATTAAGGGTTCTTTTTGAAATAACCTTTCATTAACAATATTTTAAATAGTGAAATGCGTCTTTGTAAAGGCCCTCACTAAAAGTTACGTTTTCCTTTTATTTATCATTCTTGGCTTTGGAAAAGCATTCAGCTCAAATAGTTTATTATAACAAAGACCCGGAGTGGTACCAAAGCCACCAAAAGGACTAGAATTGTCCAAATGTGGAATGTGGAACTTTTTCAAAATATAATTGGAAAAAGTAGTGCTCTATTTTTCCGTACAAATTGGACATTCCCTCCAAACGGCTGATATTTTAAGTATAGCGTAATCGTAGAAAAGGCAAAACCTGAAATTTAACAAAGTTTTCGTCTGAAATCTTTTCGGAAAAATTATAATTGTAGTTCAGGGAGAAGGGACTGTCTTGATAAGGCCCATTGCATATGTATATATGTGTATATGTATATATATATATATATATATATATATATATATATATATATATATATATATATATATATATATATATATATATGTGTGTGTATGTATATATATGTGCATATATACATACATATATGTATATGTATATATATATATATATATATATATATATATATATATATATATATATATATATATATATATATATATATATATATGGCGACAGAAACTAGACAAAGGTATAGTGTTTCGAAAATGTTATAATGCATTGACACTTCACGGTAATTAGCCTTTTAACGATCTCGCTTTGCTAAAACAAAAAACAAAAAAAAGGAAATT
>NC_089747.1:45327975-45335475 GCF_040412425.1 Macrobrachium rosenbergii | reverse complement strand
CTTTGTATACCTTGATTTTCGTACAGCATTTTAACATGTGTCCACATATGTAGGATCCGGCTGGAATAGGGTTTATACCAATTACGAACATCATGAATTTATGCCCAATGCCCAAATTTGTGTTCATTACTCGTCCATGATACCGAAACCCATATGACCTTGGTGCGGGGGGCGTTATGAATAAAACGTTAATTAAGTAAACTTCAATATTATTTTATGTTTCTGTTGGTTTAAATCTATATTGGAAATTCCATTTCTGTGATAAAATGCAACAATGTGCGTTTTGATTTAAGATTTATGCAATATTAGTAATCGTTTCTGAATCCCTGTTATGCCTAGTAAGTCAAATACTTTTTTCTAGTTTCAATACGAATACTTTTACAAATAAATCATGAAATTCACTTAAACTTTACTACTTCAAAATGAAGCCCATTCAGAAGTGGTTTGGGGGCTTATTGGCACGCAAATAACTCGAACGATAAATTCAAAACAAAAGTTTCTGAAAGTTGAGTCGACAGAAAGTTTATAATTGCACGTGGAGAGTTTAATTTCGAGTTGCCATTTCCGAGAGAAAAACTGTTATACCGAAAATTCATTATGTCTTTAGTCTGAATTATAATTTTATATTTTGTTCTGATAACAATTACACGTATCAGTTCAACTGTATTGGTGTAATAATAATGATTTGAAGCAACAATGTACCTATAAATAAATGTAACTTCACTGCATATATTATGTCTGAAGTATGTCTGAAGTGTATGTATGTATATATATATATATATATATATATATATATATATATATATATATATATATATATATATACTTACCCTTAAAATTTAAGTTTTGATAATCTGCACTGGTAAGAACAACTGTGGTACTATTCGTACCCAATTGCGTCACTTGTGTTTATTTCCCCATATTAGGAAAAAGATGATCAAACATTTGTTTATTTTTTGCTCTTTCTTTATTTGGTGCAAGCCAAGGTGTGACGAATAAAGAACACGCCATTATGTTTTCTTTATGGGGCAGGTGAGCAGGTTAAGTATAAAACGATTTCGAATCATGCTGTTTCAAGTTGATTTTGTAATTATAGCAGATGAAAGAAAATGGTGTTTGCCAACATTCACCTTGCAATGAATAATTACTAAGTAGATAATCGATAGACATTATTACTCTCGATATTCCAATATTTGCGAGGCCCAGGTTGGTAACAGAATTAAAGATATTCTCACAACCTTTGGCTGCGTTGCAAACTTCTGTTATAAAGAAAAAAAAAGGCATTTTTAGTACAGATTTAAAAATTTTCTTGAAATATTTCTTCTTTAATCACACCTAAAAACAAAAACAACAATACAATTAGCAGTTCATCATCAACTAACCAAGATTTTGTAACCTCATTTGAAAGGGAATATCACGACCTAATCAGAATCAACACTTTTGGGAATCATTTTCATCTTATTTTTCCTCCTTTCTACAGTTAATTCTGAACACCTGTTAAATTTCAATAAAGACAGACCTGTCATTTTTGGTGCGTAATCTTTGTAAATTGCTTCAAAGGCTGCTTGACTGCTCTTTTCAATCACGCGATGTTTGAGGGAAATTCCGATAATATAAGAGAAGCAGAGAGCAGAGGAACTCTAATAATTCTATCGATTCACCTGACTCTGTCTTGACATTCAAAATAAGTGAAGAGTTATTGCGCCTGCAGATTAGTTCTCAACGTATCCTCATGTTACTGCGTCATTTTTAAGGGTACGTTTTAGTTAAAAGAGGAGGTTATTTAATAGTCAAGACTTTAGTGTCAAATAAAGGTATTTTCCGTATGTTAAATTCGGTCTCCCATATATTTTTTTATATCATACATTCCTCTCTATCTCTATAAATCTCTCTATCTCTCTCTCTCTCTCTCTCTCTCTCTCTCTCTCTCTGTGTGTGTGTGTGTGTGTGTATGTGTGTTGTGCGTGTGTGTGTCGCAATAAGTTTCAACATCAGTTTCGATAGTATATGTATATTTTGTCTTCAAATTAATTTTTGTAATGACAGTCGGTGTCCTGAATGGAAATTGCGAAATATTAAGAGTTCCCTGTAATTAGAAGCTTTTTAAGCGTTCTACAGAATTTCGTTTTTTCCAACTTACTGCAAAAATAAAATGAGAAACATTTTCAAGAGACGTCACAATATATGATAAATGATCACAATAACCTTGTTTACCAATCTTGTAATTACCGAACAGCCCAGTGAATCACATGCTCAGCCCCAGAAGAATTTGCAAGTTCTGTGAAACAGGAAAGATCCAGAAATATATGAAGGGACCACTGACGTCTATCTATTAGGGCTTTTAGAGGCGATGGCAGTGTCTGAGTATTGAAACCTGAAACTTCTGTATTTTCCTCAATAGGGAACTGCAATATTAATAGATAAATACGCAAAAAATATTATATTTTAAATATATCTTTATCAAATATTGATGTCTAAGCGTGAGATATAAGGATTATTATTATTAATTTCAGTAGCTCGTGGACGGGATAGCCAATATCATCATCAAATAATAGTTCCAGAATGAGCATAAAGAACTGCGAAGTGTTAACATGCGCTTTGAATTACGTAAAAGAACCATTATATTGCGTGCTTATTTCGGTGCTGCTGAAGTTAGCATGAATAAAAAAGATAAAGGCTTAACTCATTTTCATTTTGAATATGTTAGTGTTGGCATTCTTAGGAACCGTGTCTAAACACAACTTCCTTTCAAATTTCCGTCTAACGAAGAGTTCCTGGCCTCGGAAAGTCCAGTGCTGCTTCCATTCATACTGATATACAGCTGACACGCCGGAATTCAGCAGAATCTAGCTAAAGTTTCAAGTGAGTGCTATCTTCCTTAAAACCTAAAGGAACGAAAAGTGTTTCAATTGCGATTTGTAGTAAATCTGTATTTTTCTAAAATTAAACTAAAGTAAATACTTGGTCTCTGCAAGGGTCTGTTATCTTACTTTTGATAAACTATTTTTCTGAAATATCTGGGAACAGGACAATCGTCACAAGAAGAACCGATATTATTGTAGCCCCAATTTGCGACATTAGACAGAGTCAGTGTTTTTTTTTTTTCATCATGATTTTCTGTAGTGTACCGAAGGGCATCTGAATTTCAAGTGCTCTGTTATACCCAGTTATTTTTTAATGCATAGAGTTGGCTGAACGATTTAGGGATTAATCATGGATTTTGAACCTGAGCTTATTTTTACATTTTTCTGATATTGAGTTTCCTCACTGTCGTGAATATAGCATTGGAATGTGTTACACGATTGTTATATATATATATAAAAAGATTATTGATGATATTATGAGTCAGAAAGCAGTCAAGTTACTAAGCCTTGAAATTCAGAAGATTTCAGGTTTTCAGTAGGAGACCCTATAGGTCGATCAGAGGAACCTTTTAAGATTTTTATTGAATATATAAATATCAGTTGATAAAAGGACATAAACTTATTTATATCATTGTTGTTCAATAGATAGAATGTTTCCCAACTCTTCCAGTGAGCTAGTTGATGCCTACTGGGCTTGAAAATGATGCTTGAAAGGATAATATGATCTTCAGTTTGTCCTCAGACCGTTTATGGATTATCCAGAGTAAACACTTATATTACGTCACGCAGGAAAGAATATATAAGAGATCAGAAACCAAGGGACAAGGAAGAGGAAGAAGAAATGAAGCATTGTGACAAGACTAGTTAGTAATATGAGGAATAAAATTGGACGTTTTCCCAAGAAAGACAGCAGTAACTAATAGGATTAATATGAGAAGATTGGGCTATGTTAAGATATCAACTTGAGAGTACTTGGAAAATACTTTGAAAAAATATACTATTAAATAATAGAAGGTTGAAGAGGCAAAATTTGCTTCTTCGGCGTTATTAGTATATTTTTTATTACTGGAATGACTACTGCATATTTCCATGACATAATGTTTCCTTTTCTGCTCTTGGAATCTTACATCAGTTTTAGTCTTACACTGAATCACTTGCTTCATATTTTTTCATCACTGAAACACCTGCAGAGAAGGAGAGAGAGAGAGAGAGGAGAGAGAGAGAGAGAGAGAGAGAGAGAGAGAGAGATTTCAAACCAAGCCAAGACTTGACAACAAAGCCACCTTGAAAAGAAACCGCTTCACAACAACATAAAACTTTGGTGGTGAGGAGAGTGTGTCACTGTAACATTATCCCTACCGATTTGGTTGCATTAACCCCTTCATAAGAAGATCAGTCAAAAAAACACACATTCTTTGGTTGTCTGACCCTATCATTTGAGCTTCTATATCTAAAATTTGTATTTTTCTTATTGCTTGAATTGCAGGTGTTGTAAAGTTATAAATTCAGGAAAGTGACTAAACGGGTCACGCAGTCTCACAAAACACAAGTCTACTTTTTTATTGAGAAATTACGGAGGTGGAAGTAACGTGACCAAATATGAGTTTGAAAATTCTTCTTTGAATCAAAATCAGTTTTTTTTTTTAATTGTTTTAAAATCAGTATTAATTTATTATCTAAGAAACATGGTATAATATAACTATATGAAGTGAAATATAACATTTTCAACATTTACGTAAGAAATATGTACTGTCTGAGTATAGCCATATGTAGACGAAATGTTCGTATGCAATTCCTAAAAGTATGTTTACAAGACTTCCTAATTCCTCTTGATTATTAGGACCACGTATTTATTATGAATTATATTTGATCGAGATAAGGTGTGATATTGAACGTTTGTGCAGAAAAAAAGGAGTAAATGTAAGTTCCAGAACATTGTAATTAACAATTCCTGTTCCTTTTAGAAAAGCTGAGGAGAGAATCCCAATGGAGCTAAATTGACATTGGGTAAAATAATACCACAGTGTTTTATTTATGCACTTATAAATATTCTCTGTTACGTCTTCTCCACGGTACCTTGTTTTAACTTGATCAGTTGGCCCAGGGTGAAACAGATAGGGTCTGTTCAACTCGGCGGGTGGGGCGGAGCTTAGTCTGTGACGTCACAAGTGGACTGCTCCAGGCTTATCCATTGAATTGCTTAAAAGAAACTTTTAGTTTTTGTACATTTTAATCCATTACATAGTGTGTTTGATAAAATTTGTAAAGAGGTTACACAAAGAGGTTACATGCATGATGATTTTATAATACCAATTCTCTCAGTCACCAAACCTTGTTTATTTTCACATAAAATATAGCAAATTCAACACAGCTACTGCAGCTTTATATGTTTATTCTTTACTTTTCATTTGCTTACCTATATACTGATTAAGTGTATTCTCTTCATGTTTTATTTCTTATAACATGACAACTCTCTCTCTCTCTCTCTCTCTCTCTCTCTCTCTCTCTCTCTCTCTCTCTCTCTCTCTCTCTGTGGTAGTAATATCATCAAGATTATAAATAATTGTTAAGAAATGTACTTGATTCTTTTACTGTTTCATATCTCATTTTGAAAAAACAAACGTTTTTGTTTTTATGATAAAGGTTAGAGTGATAGGTTAATTATATTTTCTCAATCTTATTATGAATGCTAATTGTTATAAAATAAATACATAGAAAATATGGATGTAGGACAGTAAAAAAAGTTGCATTTGCATGACTTCATTACAAACACAAAAAAACAATATCAAAAGTATAAGAATGAAACATGTAAGGAATCAAAGGAATAAATGATAAGAATATGATACAGAGAGCACATTTCAAAAAAAGTTTCTCATAAATACTCGATATCACATAAGTTGACATTTGACATGCTGTATACATTAAGGTAATAATAATTATAGGTGCATCGAACGATTATAATATTTTTCTGGAAAAGTACAAAAGGTATTTGCATTTTATTTGATTTCATAAGAAAAATATATATAATATATTAGTCCTTTAGGAATAAAATGGTGAAACAAATAACAAACAACTCCAGGATAGTCTTCACTTGAACAATTTTTTGTACAACATATAATAAATCAAATTCTTTCAGAGTAGTGTTTTTTAATTTTTCTTAGTTAACTTCCGCTTAGTGCTACTTTTTTTCTATGATAAGTTTTTATTTAAATGACGGATTTTAAAGAAAATACTAATTTTAGCAAAGGAATACACAATTTCATCAGGCAAGGATAGTTTTTTTATTTTCATTTGCTTTTATTTATTTATTTATTTATTTTTATTTATTTATTTCTTTTATTTAAATTTATTTATTTATTATTATTTATTCATTCATTTATTTTATTTATTTATTTATTTATTTTTATTTATTTTTGATTATTTTTTTAATTTATATATTTATTTATCTTTATTTAATTATTTATTTATATTTATTTTAGTTATTTATTTGTTTTTATTTATTTATTTATTTTCATTTATCTTTATTTATTCATTAATTATTTATTTTAGTTTATTTTATTTTTTTTTTATTTGTTTTCATTTATTTTTATTTATTTATTTATTTATTTTTAATTATTTATTTTTATCTATCTATTTTTATTCATTTATTTATTTATTTATTTTTATTTATTCATTTATTTTTTTTCATTTCTATTTATTTATTTTATTCGTTTTTATTTAATTATTTTTATTTATTTATTTTTATTCATTTTTATTTATTTATTATTATTTATTTTTTATTTTTATTTATATCTCTATTTATTTAATTATTTATTTTCATTTATATATTTATTTTTATTTATTTACTCAATTTTTATTTATTTTTTATTTATTTTTTAATTTAATTTATTTTAATTCATATATTTTTATACATTTATTTATTTTTATTTATTTATTTATTTATATTTATTAGATATTTTTTTTGTTTATTTATTTTTATTTATTTACATATTTTCATTTATATTAATTTTTAATTTATTTTAATTTAATTATTTATTTTAATTTATATATTTTCATTTATTTTTATATTTATTTATTTATTTTTATATTTATCTATTTATTTTTTATTTATTTTTATTTATTTCCTTTCATTGATTTTTATTTATTTTTTTGTTTTTATTTATTTATTTAGTTTATTTATTTATTTATTTTTTATACATTTATTTTTATTTATTTAGTTAATTTTATTTATTTATTTATTAATTTTATTTATTTATCTATTTATTTTTATTTATTCATTTGTTTAGTTTTATTTATTTATTTATTTTTATTTATTTATATAGTTTATATTTTTTGTTAATTTATTTTCAATTACTTTTTTATGTATTTTTCTTTATTTTTTTATTTTTATTTATTTGTTTATTTTTATATATTTATTTTCATTTATTTTTATTTTCTATTTATTTATCTTTATTTATTTTATTATTTATTTATTTATTTTCATTATTTTTTATTTAATTGTTTTTATCTATTTTTATTTATCTTTTTATTTTTATTTTTTTATTTCTTTATTTTTATTTTATTTTTATTTATTTATTTCTTTTATTTATTTGTTTATTTATTTTTATTTTATTCATTTATTTATTTTTATTTATTA
>NC_089747.1:45302975-45325475 GCF_040412425.1 Macrobrachium rosenbergii | reverse complement strand
ATTTATTAATTTATTTATTTTATTTGTTTATTTTCATTTATTTTTTATTTTCTTTTATTTATTTACTTTTTATTTTTTACTTTTATTTAATTATTTATTTTTATTTTTTATTTTTATTTATTTTTCTTATTTATTTATTTTTTTATTTATTAATATTTTATTCATTTATTTTTTATGATTTGACAGTTTATTTATATTTTGGATTTATTTTTTTTTATTAATTTTTTATTTATATTTATGATTTTTTTTTATTTTATATTTATTAATATTATTTATTTATTTTTATTTATTTTTATTTCATTTATGAAATAATTATATTCTTAATTTATTTTATGTTTATTTATTGGAATTTATTAACGAATTATTTGATGATTTTATATTTGTTATTCCTTTTCATTTATTTTTATTTAGCCATTTAAGGTATTTTATTTTTATAGATTTATTTATTTTTATTTATTTATTTTCTTATGATTTTTATTTTTATATTTATTTATTTTTATTTATTTATAATGACATTTGATTCATTTTTTTATTTTTTAATTATTTATTTATTTATTTTTATTTTTTTCATTTTTTATTTTTATTTATTTATTTTCATTTATTTTACAAATTTATTTATTTTTTTATCGAAATTACGCTTTATTTATTTATTTATTTTTATTTATTTATTGTAATTTAGTTTTTTATTCATTCATTTATTTATCATTATTTATATAATTAATTTTTTCTATTTATTTATATATTCTTATTTATTAAATTATTTTTATTTATTTTTTTATGTTTATTCCTTTATTTATATTTATTTATTTATTTATTTTTAGTTATTTATTTATTTTTATTTATTTTTTATTTTTATTTTTTGCTTATTTTTAATTATTTATTTTTATTTATTTATTTATTTTATTTTTCTAATTCATTTTTTATTTATTATTTTTTTATTTATTTTAATAAATTTATTTATTTTTATTTATTTATTTATTTTTATTTTTTTATTTATTTATATATATATTTATTTATTTTTATTTACTCATTTTTATTTATACTTATTTATTTGTTTAATTATTTATTTTTATTTATTAATTTCTTTTTATTTATTTTTATATATTTATTAATTTTTATTTATTTTTATATATTTATTTATTTTTATTTATTTATTTTCATTCATTTTTATTTATTTATTTTTATTTATTTGTATTTTATTTATTCATTTATTTTTATTTATTTATTTATTTATTTTTTTTCATTTATTTATATTTATTTAATTATTTTTATTTATTTTTATTTATTTGTTTATTTTTCCTTATTTATTGAATTATTTTTTTCGATTTATATATTTATTTTCATTTATTTTTTCAATTAAATTCATTTATTTACTTTTATTTATTTATTTTCATTTATTAATTTATTTTTATTTATTTATTTATTTATTTATTTTTATTTATTTCATTTATATATTTTTTATTTATTTTTATTAATTTATTTTTTCATTTTTATTATTTGTAATTATCTTTATTTATTTATCCATTTTTATTTATTTTTATTTATTTATTTACTTATTTTATTTAATTTTCGTTTATTTTTATTTATTTATTTATTTATTTTTAATTTTTGATTTATTTTTATTTATTTATTTATTTTTATATTTATTTATTTATTTTTATTTATTTATTTCATTTATTTTTATTTATTTATTTATTTTTATATATTTATTTATTTATTTTTATTATTATGTTTGTTTTTATTTATTTATTTAATTTTATTCATTTATTTATTTATTTATTTATTGATTTTTATTTACTTTTTTCTTTTATTTTTTTTATTTTATTTTTTATTTATTTATTTTTGTTTTTTTATTTATTTTTTGTTTATTTATTTATTTTAATTTATTCATTTATTTATTTTTATTTATTTATTCATTTTTATTTATTTATTTTTATTTATTTATTTTCAATTTTTTTTTTATTTTATTTATTTATTATTATTTATTTATTTATTTTTATTTGCTTATTTATCTTTATTTATTTTTATTCATAGAGTGATAAAGACTTGGAACTTTGCAGATCGTTGAAACAGAAGGTTATTTTACGACTCCAGTTAAATTTTATTGACATTTGAGCAATATTATGCTTCAGTATTTTAAGAAAAGTATTTTATTTATTCAGAGATTTATTTGTATTTAGGGGCGACTGAATGACCTTATCCGTCCGACATGACAGTTAAATGGAATTTTTAGAAGGGGATTTATTTGTTATAATAAGATATCCCATCGTGATTTATCAGGAAATATCGCTACAGAACACAGAATATCGAATGAACTTTCGGTCTTATCACTTTAAGATATTTCGCCGAACTGAAACTGTATAAGTTTAAACTGAATTGAAAAATACGTGATTTTTTTAAAGCAGTTCTGACTTATTTCGTAAATTCAGTTTTGATGTTTTTTCATTTTTATATAGATTTATGATTGATATCTATAACTCCATTTAATAGTTTGTAGAGGGAAATTTGTTATATTATGAGCGCTTATCATGAAGTTATTGTGCGTTTAGCGTTCATCAAGCTCTTTTTAAATTTTTTATCAACTTGATTTTTCATGACAATCATAATTTACAATTTTCAACCAATTACTGTGAGTGAAATGCTACCAGAGTAAACCCGTAAGACTTATACTGACGATTTATATAACATGAAAACAGAATTGGAAGAAATGATGATACAAAAAGTATCAGGGATTTTTAGAGATTTATGTTTTAAATGATATTAGCCAGCAAAGCGATTTATTTTTATTTTTAGAAATTTTTATTTATTTGTTTTATTAATGGATTGGGAAAAGATTATAGCTTGATTATTTTTTAGTCCTCCCGACATGACAGTTCATTAGAATGGGCATTTTTAATCCATATCTTGTTTTTATATACAAAAAAGATACGTCATTTAATACATTCTTGGTAAATGAGTATTTGCTTTTTAATAAATATTCTTTATTTCATAATCTTTACCCTGTACGATAAACAGACATTGCTCACTGGAGATTTTTTTTTAATTGAGAATATTTGAGAAAGTTAACATAAAACTTACGTCACCTATTCATACATCAAAGGCTTTGTCTGAATATAACCATGGAACATTAGACGTAGCAAAAAAAGCATTTTTCCTCGTTACGACAAGAAACAAATTAGTATTGATAGACGACATCAAGTTATTGCTAAACCACGTTTCTTTATTTAGGAATCATTTTGCCAAAAATAGAGATTATATGAAACACTCAAATTTATTTTATCTCTTTATTAGCGGAACCTGAAGTGGGAAGTCAAAACGACGATATTGAGAGGAAGAGGACGAAATGAAGATATCTGAGGACATTGACCCAGAGTAAGGAGGACTTGAGAGTACAATAACATTTTGTGGTTTATGGAGCTCCCCTACAGGGTAACGTTAAGTCTTTTGCAACTCAGTTCTGCTTTTTGCCCAACTATTTGCAATTAACTAGCCTTTAAATTACGATTAAAAAAACAACACTTTCCTTGGAATAAGAAAAATCTCTTGTTATGCAAAATTTTGTCACAGTCTTGATTTTTTTCAATCATGCGATTTGCAAGTTCATTTCATTCCAATTTTGTTCGTTCCAATTTTTGACGTTACGGCATTGGAATGTGCGGGAAAAGCGTTGGTCTTCATCCGCACATTTTCAGTTGCTATGTACCATTTGCTACTTCATGCAATTGTACAAAATCACGGTAAATAAAAATTGGACCATGAAATTGCGTTGAATCTCCAAAGCTCCTTTCGTAAACAAACCAGATCCTATTTCTCAGTATTTCTGAGTATTTTGAGTATTATTTCTCAGTATTTTGAGCCCAGTATCACGGGCAATTTTATCCGCTTTATTTAGTAAAGACTTTTCATTAAGAATTGGGATTTATGCTCTGTGAAACCCTAATTTGGAGAATAAGAAGATATCAGCTTTTCAGACGTAGTGCACATTAATGTTTATATACGAAACATAGAAATTAGTTTTCAGACCAATGTTTTTAAGAGCTTGAGGTATGTATACTCTGAGTTATTTATGATGCAATACATATGATAAGATTACAGAGCAGAAATTGAAGTATCCTGATGCTGTACTAGACAATGTATTAGGAGCTGCCACAAATTCTTTATTAAATAAGCGGGGGAAACATACCATACAAAAGTCTCCCTCATCCTGGATATGATAATGTTTTTAAGATATTCCCATTTCTAAAAAGCCTTTAGAGTCGGTGAAGCATTTAAGAACTATAATCGCAAAAGAAAAAGAACTTTGATAAATCAACCATTTATTTATTTATGGCTAAAGTTGTTATTTATTTCAACTTATTTATTTATTTATACGATATAATATCGATATTTATTTATTTTTATAAATTTTTTTCTTTATATAAACTGGCCATTTTAATATCCGCGTCTTGAGGTAAAATTTTTTATTTTTTAACTTTGTATTAGTTATTAAGAGTAAAATTATTTCTATCCATTTATAAAAGACGGTGTGATAGATATTTGGAACCAAGATTTTTAGTTTTATTTATTTTTAAATTTATTTTCATGGTTATTAGGTTTATTTATTTATTTATTTATTTACTATTTATTTATTTATTTTATTAAAACAGACAACATTTATTTCAAAAGAATTATTTATCTATTTAAATGGCTAAAAATTATTTATTTTATCCTTAATTATTTGGAATTAGAAATCAGGTTTATTTTTTTTATTCATTTATTTTAATTTATTTATGTTTTTTATTGTAATCAGTTTTATCTAATTATTTACAATTTTCCATTTTTAGTTGGTAATATTTGAAATTTATTTGCATTTATATATTGCTTTAGGGGTGTTTATTTATTTTTAAAAACATTTATTTAAAATTTCCTAAATGCATTTAATGTTCCAAAAGTTTTTCTTTATTTCATATTGTTTACGTTAAACGAGTAAATACACTTTAACATTTATTTTTATTTTTTCATTATTATTTGGGGAAATTTATTTATTTATTTTTATTTATAAATTTTGGTAGGCAAAACTCCAATTTTTAGAGTTGATTTATTTTTATAACACATTTTTGAGGTTAAATACAGTTATTCATTATTTAGCACATTTATTCATTTTTAGAAATTTATTTATTCTCAATTATTTATCCTGTATTTAGTAAAATTTAATCATTTAGCGTTATTTATTTATTAAGTTTATTTTTATTTTACTGTCTTAATGATTTTAATCTTATTCACCTTGGGATAATTTGAATTTTTAGTCGTTATGTTTATCAATTTATTCATTGCTTTTATTCATTTGGGAAATTTTGGTATTCAAGTTTACTTTCCAGGTAATTTTATTTGTAAAATTTGTGAGTGGTATCCAGACTTATACAACTTAAATTCATTTATTTATTTTGCAATTCCTTTCCATTGATTTATTTAAAAATTTATTTCAGAAATTTATTTTTCCAATTCATTTATTTTGATCAATTTTTATGTTTTTATTCCCATTAAATCTAATATATTATTTTATATTTAAATTTATTTTTATCTAATTTTTTATTTATTTTCTTTATTTATATATATATATATATATATATATTATATATAGCATATATATATATATATATATAGTTATATATTTATATATATATCAAAAGCAAGGGTAGGCGACGACCAGCAAAACACATCAGGGTGAGGGTGTGACCAGGGAAACCAGTTAACTCTAACATATTTCTTTATTTCCAACGTTTTAAGTAATAATTTCTTATTACATGATCAGGATCTGTTGAATAATGAACAAATTACTTAAAAAGTTACTGTAAAAGCTTTAAAAATCATAAGAAAAATAAAAATAAAATTCACCAAACACAATACAGCTAAAAACACACAGAACAAAACCGCTAACCAACCTTAGGTGGAGAGAGAAAACGACAGAATGATTATAGACAGAGTTAACTCAGGCACAGTTGTAGAGTAGAGGAGGTTTGGGTATTTAACTGGGGACTAGTTGTTTGATAAACAATGACTCAAGTATTGGCAATTCGAGAGAATTTGCTGTTTGGCCTATTATGCTGAAATCATTTCTTTCAATATGGGTTTTGCAAATTTAGAATGAGCTCTGATATTAGAAATGTTCTGATTGAGAGCCTACAACCAGTAATGAAAAAACTTATTCCCTGATGGGAGTCGATTCTGACTCCTCAGTAACCTCTCGTGGATCCGACATATGTCCCAGAGTTACACTTTAGGCAAGTATATTTATACACCACGTTAGAGGATACAAAAAGGGCTTGCATCGATCCCTTGTAGTTAAAAAACGTGAACCTATTGTTAGAGGATTTTGGGAATTAATTTTAAATTAATCGCACCATAATGCTTGTGGATAATTTGCAGTAATCGTTTTCAAGAGTCATCGTGTGAAAAGGGAAATTTGGCGTAAAATTTAATTTAGGTACTGTTGAGGTTTTGTGACGTTAGTGAATTGCTTATTAAGAAAATTGAAGCTGTTTAAAATAAAGTTTGCGGAAAAGCAGTTATCAAAAATATTCTGAGAGAAATTAATTTCCAATGAAAGATTATTAGTATATATATATATATATATATATATATATATATATAGTATATATATATATATATATATATTATATATATATATATATATATATATATATATATATATATATATATATATATATATATGAGAGAGAGAGAGAGAGAGAGAGAGAGAGATATATATAGAGAGAGAGGATATATATATATATATAGAAAGATATGAGAAGAGAGCACATATATATATATATATATATATATATATATATATATATATATATATCTATAAGAGAGAAACACAGGATTACGCAGACAGGAGAAAGAGAGAGAGAGGAATCAGGATAGCCCAGTAGATTAGTAATACACTCGTAACATAAACAATGCTTCATTAAGGCAGAGCTAGTACAGGTAACTTGGAGGAGAGGTTCTGTGAATCCTATGGCAATGCAAGAAGCCTCTAATTCCGATATTGGACGGACGGATTATACTAAAACTTTCACGAAATGGAATAATCGTAAAAGGCATCAAAGCATATATATGGCTTATTTCTCCCTTGTTTCATTTCATCTATTTACACACGTACATCAGTGAGCCACCATTTTGCCGATGTTTCCTAATTTTTAGTTTTTGAACGTTATTTTTTTGTTGCAATGTACAAACCCACAGTGGTTGAAAATAATATTGATGGGACAGTGTGCTAATGATATATGAATATAAGTTTAGCATTGGAAAGAATATTTCTATAGGCTGTCAGTATTAGCAGGATCAACAAAATTAGAATAAGAAAATGTAATGGACTGACAGAAGACCTTATCTCATATAACAGTCTAGTCTGCTTTTTTAATAATGAAATATATCTCTCAAGAAAAGAATAAAGTACTTCTACATTGATGAGAGAGGTTGAAAGGCAACAGAGAAGTTTTATGAAGAGATCAAGGTTGTGCTTTATTTGCCTTTCCAGATGATGGTTTATTTTACCGCTAATTTAGCTATTCCGATTTTCCTTGTTCACTGGAAAATAGAAGTTAAGCCGTAATATTAAATTACTTCCCTCCGTAGAGGGGTAGTGCCGTCAGTGCATCTCATGCGGTGCACTATAGGCCTTACTTAAGGTTCTTTGCAGCATGCCTTCGGCCCCTAGCCGCAACCCCTTTCGTTCCTTTTACTGTACCTCCTTTCATATTCTCTTTCATCCATCTGACTTTCCACCCTCTCCTAACAATTGATTCATAGTGCAACTGCGAGGTTTTCCTCCTGTTGCACCTTTCAAAGCTTTTACTGTCAATTTCCGTTTCAGCGCTGAATGACCTCATGGGTCCGAGCTCTTAGCCTTTGGCCTAAATTCTATATTCAATTCATTCAATATTTCCTTCAGTGAAAATTCAAAGACTTATTGAATGATGGTTAAGATTTATTTAACTTTATCTCAGTTATTCTCTGTTCGTGCGGATACTTCAAGCATTTTATCCTCTCCAGATTTTAAAACAACTAAGTTCCAACCGATTCGACTTCAAAAAACCAGTCTCTCTCTTGAGGAAAACAAAACTTCATACGATATGTTCTTCAACGATTGTGGTTTTTTTTATAATCTTTCTCTTTTTTTTTTGCATTTCATCTTATTTTTATTCTTACTTCTGTTTCATTTCATTGCATTCTACCTTATATTTGCTGAGGTATGTCCGAATAGCATATGCACCCTTTTTTCATTAAAAGAATCTATTTTCTTTTCACTTGAGTATTTTCAGTTACTGTTCTTTATTGCATGTTTTTTATCTCTTACCATTTTGTTATTGGAATTTTCATTTCAGTCGCTTCTCTCCCTCATTTTCATTACGATATAATTTTTTCCTGATTTTTCTGCTGGCGTTGCGTGTTTCTTGGATTAATTATGTTGCCCGCTACTGATAAAATTCCACCGAATCATTAATTAGGACTCGAAAACACGGCCGTGTTAAATTCCATACTTAGCCAGGAAACCAAATCCTGCCTTGCTATAACAGGAGGAGTATCAGAGCATGGACACCAGTTGTACTGCGAAATTTTTTTCTTTTGAACTTGATGTAAATATTCATCAGTTTTAAGTGAATAACTCCTTTCTCAGTGGACCAGATAATCATGTTATATATACATACCCATAAGAGAGAGAGAGAGAGAGAGAGAGAGAGAGAGAGAGAGAGAGAGAGAGAGAGAGAGAGAGAGAGAGAGAGAGAGAGAGAGAGAGAGAGAGAGAGGATATTCATATGCTGCTTTTATGGCACCTAATCATTTTTGTTACTTGTGTTTGCTAAAGATAAAAAAAAATTAGCATAAATGAAACATCATAAATAGAAAACTAATTTGATTGAAATTTTCAATATGAATTCAAAATAAATTGTCTATTTAAAGAATTTTTTAACTATCGAAATTCGTATTCATGATGATTTCACAAATAAATAATAAACACAAAAATTTTGGCTTTCCTAATCACTTAGCAAATACAGTATATTGTACATTTTAGCTCGACAAACATAGATAGGAATTTCGTGCATCAATACCTTGCAGCTCTTTTCACAACCTACCTAGTTATGTATCTTACCCGTAAAAATTCACAGTGTTTCGTGCAACTTGACAATGAAGTTGAAATACATTCGTGTCAGCGCGGCCATTAAAAACTGTCACTCATCTCCGGAAACCATTTGATTAATCATGAAACGATAATGATGATGTCTTTTGTCAGATCATTTAAATATAACTGCGTGTGGGTCGGGGGCAAATTGCTTTTATCTTCATTCAAATAATGGCCCGCAAGTTGAAGGCGAACAGCCATTTGCCCGAATTATTGAGTGCCATAAAAGCAGCATCTGAATAATCATGCTCTCTCTCTCTCTCTCTCTCTCTCTCTCTCTCTCTCTCTCTCTCTCTCTCTCTCTCTCTCTCTCATAGTTAAACACACTCACAGCCTGATTGTCCGTTTTTGCTTGTTTATATCTTGTTTTTCTACTAATTTGCTCATATGTGCACGAACACATTGTATAACTGTCTGTCTGTCTGCTTTGTGTGAGTTGTCAAGCAGTTTGTAAAAACACTGGAAACTGATTAAACAGCTGAAGGGTAATCTTGTAACTTTCTCTTGTTATCTTGAAGCGAGAGATCCCATGTTCGAAGGCGCCATAATTTAATCATCAGAAAGAACCAGTTTCTTTCGTTTAGTCTTTCTTTTGCTTTTAAATCCTGCAGCATCCGTAAGGTTTTCGCTTGACTCAATAAGAAGTCTCAGAGTTTGAAATAGAAAATAAGTTAAATATCGTAATGTAGCCAAAATTTACTGAACACATTCATTATCATTTATTTAAAGAATAAGAAAGGATGGAAAACGTAAGAAAGAAATATTATACGTTCTTGATATCTTTAAAATGCCTGATCTTTGAATGATCAGGTAACAATTATCAGTCCTTGCGTATGAAATGAGTTTCGACTGGTTCCGAAGGGTAATTAAAACGACATCATTCAAATCTTTTAAATTAAGTAGCAAAAGCGTCTTCATGGTGAATTAATGTCCATAACAAATTGATCCTCCATTTTAGTTCCCTCTGGTTGCAATTAATAATCCTAATGTAAATATACCAAGGGATTACGTAGCATTCGTAAAAGGTATATAACGCATACTTTGAGGATCTGATCGTGATGTATCATTGTCAATTCCATAAATTTCCTGTAAGTGGTTGTTGAATATGCTGTAGCAATCTATTGTAAATATGGAAATCTCTATTTTCATAACATAGTATTTTGTTATTCAAGTGGGCTATTATCGTTGTCTTATTTTTAATAGTGCCCGTCGATATAGAAAATAGGCTAAATATGTGTTACGAAAGTATGATTTTCTCTTTCATGTTTTCATGGCGGGACGATTTCGTTACAGTGCGACCTGCTTCGGGAAAGACGGCAAAAAAAAAAAAATGCGCTTATTCTGTTTTGTCGATTACACGCATTCATTTTGATAAGATAGGGCGTAATGCCATCTCTTTATATAAACAGCACGTGTGTATGAGCACGTAAATATGAAATATTACGTCAGATTGCGGTTTGTCCATTTCTCCTTCACCTTATATTTTTTCACCTTACGTACTCACAAACACACACACACACACACACACACACACACACAGAGAGAGAGAGAGAGAGAGAGAGAGAGAGAGAGAGAGAGAGCTAACGTATCATATAAATAGTGAACCTCTTCTCTTTGAACCATTCTTCTTACATACAGTATTCGAATACGCTTTCAGTTTCATAGCTAGGCATTCCCGTAAAAGTTCACGTTTCATGTATTAAAAAAAACGCTAAAAAATATAGCTTGATTATGTCACTAGTGATAAACAAAACAATCAAGTGGGACGTATGTGAATCAGCGTACCACCTTTTAGATTCGTTCATGACCATTTAATGAGAAAACTTTTTGTCGCCGGTAACTTTAAAATCATGTGACAAGGTTTTCATCTATTTTAAATCTCTTCGGTCATGCCATTTATTCGCCTGTCTTCGTGTTTCTCGCCTTGCGAAGTAACAGAACTTTCCTCGTTGAAGCGACAGGTTTTTTAATAAAATATTTAGGGATTCTCGTCGTGTCTTTACCTATCTACGTACAGTACGTATTGCAGATCTAGTCGCGATGTACGCACTTGGCTGTAAATAAACACTTTTTTTCGCAAATTGGCCTTACAATTACCCTGTAGTCACTCTTGCCGGCAGGAGGCTTTCCAAAGGACTGCTGGGCATTTGTTACTTCTGACTTCTCATTTCTCTCTCTCTCTCTCTCTCTCTCTCTCTCTCTCTCTCTTTCGCTCTCTCTCTCTCTCTCTCTCTCTCTCTCTATTTTCCTGAGAGAAAAGAAGAGAAGAAGAGAAGAAAGAAGAAGAGAAGAAAGAAGAAGAAAAGAAGGTAGGGAAGGAGACAGCAACAGCTCTAGGTCATCACAGCAACTTTTACTCTATATTTTCTAGTAATCCAAATACTAGATATTCATTAAGAATCTATATTTTGGATTGGTGATGAAAATGGATATCAAGTCATATAGAAGGTTATCCTCTCAAACATTAAAATAATAATAATAATAATAATAATAATAATAATAATAATAATAATAATAATAATAATAATGGACGTCTTTCAGTTTATGATGCAATTTCTCAATCTCTCTACAAATGGAAGAGAGAGTTACCGAATCTTTAAGGAATAAATGAACTTTGGACAGCTGTTATATAAATTTACCTGCTGTTACAAAGCTCATTCGAGAGATTGATAAACTGCATTATAAACTTAACGACATCGAGACAGCCGTTTTTAATTATCTATAATAATAAAATCCGAGTGGATTTTGTTTGTCCTCTCCCAGGTAACAGTAGGGGAGACATGACACAGCCACCCACCCCTGCAAACCAGTTTGTCCGCCCTGGGTGGTAGCGGGGTAGGTAGGTTAACGGGAGGGTAGGGGAGACTTCCACCCTCCTGTAAAGCTGTTTGTTCGCCCCGGGTGGGGGCGGTGTATGTAGGGGATCGGGTGGGTAGGGGAGACAGCAGAGCCGGGTTCCAGTGCGTGTAGTGTGGGGCAACAAGCGTGTAATATAATAATAATAATAATAATAATAATAATAATAATATTATTATTATTATTATTATTATTATTATTATTATTATTATTATTATTATTATTATTATTATTATTTCCAACAAAACCAAAAAAATAAAAACAACAGTGTTCGAGCACCCTTTTACTCTACTTGTCTTAATGAATCCTACATGAACACGTCCTACTCCACAGCGTTGCGATAAATAGAAGTGACTGGAACCAAAATACGAAGCTCTCTTTTCCTCGATATGTCGTGGACGCATTTAACGGATGAAACACACCAAACAGATGTAAGCCACTTCTATTCTCCCACAGCCTCGTTGCCGCAGTGGAAGTTAAACACGGCACCATTGTCAGCCTATACGTTGCAGCCAAGAGTGCAAAAGCATAAATGGAAGTACGCAGCCCCGGAATGAGGTCAAAATTAGCGTGAACGCGAGCAACCTCCTGCAGGGACTCCTAGTTTTACTTTCCGATAGCAAACACTTCCAAGTGTCGTCTGTTCTGAGGGCTGTGTCAGTTTCGTCCGGGATAAACACATTTCCGGATACCTTTAGGTTAGGACTGGATCGTTGGTTGGGTTTTTGGATTTCACTGATTTACATTTATTTAATGATTTAATTATTTGTTTATTCATTTATTTATTTTGATATTTTTTTGTCTTTGTCTTAAGAACCAATATTCAGTGTCTTGTTATAAATGAAGTACTTTTGACATTACACTTGTATTTGTCAGATAATTTCAGCGCAAATTTCCGTGTGTTATGTTACTGAAGCAATAACATGCATTGGTTGTTCCTTGACAATATACGATGGCCTTTCCTTGATAACGAATTTCGATAGAGATTTGGCTGTTTTATTCCATGCTAAGTTGCTGAATATAACTAGTGATGCTCTTTACCGCTTTTATTAGCTATCAAAGAACTGCATGAAACTCAAGATTGGAGTTAAACCCACATCTGAAACACACAATATGTTTTATTTATTATGTATTTTTGGGAAGCGAGTGTGTATTTGTAGTATCGTTCAAGGCCTTGTACACTTGGCAGGCAATATGTTGGTGATTGACGTTTCCGGCTATAAACTCGAGCAGCGAATCGGGACAGGACCCGACTTACTAGTATTGAATTAGGAGGATCGAACATTGATTAAACATTTTCTGTGGTTCTGCTTTCACTTAGTGTTGAATTCTTTAAGAATTTGTGTTACTTCTTGACGCCATGCAGTATCTGATCAATATGAAGTAAGTGTTGAATTGCATAATAAATGTATTAATTATAAATAATCCCTAATCAGTCGCATTTATTCAGCACGGGTGCTTGTCTGTCCGTCCGCACTTTCTTCTGTCCGCCCTCAGATCTTAAAAACTATTGAGGCTAGAGGGCTTCAAATCAGTATGTTGATCATCCACCCTCCAATCACCAAACAAACCAAATTGCAGCCCTCTAGCCTCAGTAGTTTTGATTTTATTCAAGGTTAAATTTAACCATAAACGTGCTTCTGGCAACGATATAGGCCAGGCCACCATTGGGCTGTAGTTAAAGTTTCGTGGGCCGCGGCTATACACCGAAAGATAGATCTATTTTCGGTGGTCTTGATTATACGCTTTAGCGGCTGAAGAATTCCGCTGAAGAAACTTGGGCCGCATTTTTACTTGTTATTTTTTGTATATATAATATTTTTCTTTTCTTCGCAAACGACGAAGCCACATTCCTGTTTTACAAATTGCGTTGCCCCCTCCGGCATTATGCATTTAATTGAACTTGTCTAAAAACGTTTTTACTTTTCCATTACACGTTCATACCGTCCTTTAACTGATAAATTTGGCGTCTCCAAGGGGCCTTTTAATTTACAGTTAGGACACTTAAATCCTCAGTGGACTGGCAGTTCAACCTGGAGGCCGTAAATGATAGGGAAATCAGTGCCAATGATTAAAGTGTGATGTATAGGGCAGGGAGGCTGAGGTGAAAGCAGATTCGATATAGTTGCCTATTTCGTATGCCTAAAACTACGATCTGTTCATTTGGAGGTTTTATTTACCCAGTAATTCCTCTAAAACAAAATAGTTGTTTATTCATCAGGAAAACTCATTCTTAGTTGATAAGATATCTGTTGTGCAGTAATAAACTTCATCATTAATTCTTGTAAATATGGACGGATTATGCCATTTTGGGTTCAAAAAGCTCGTCCTTTACATGACTGCCTGACTGACTGTCTCAAAGTTCCCTGACGTCTTTTTTCATGAAATGTGTAAACTTTGATATATTTGACAAAGATGTGTTAAAAAAATCGGTCACAGTGTGCAGATAATATTTATTTCAAGTCCCAGGAGAATAATTTTTCGACAATATTTTGATTTTATACCCAGTAACAGCATTTTGAGTTAAATTATTATTTATAAATCTAAGCGACAAATGACATGTATTTTCTAGTGCTTGTCAGGTCAATAAGCTCTCTTTATGTGTGCATTTATGTCTGAAATAGCATCAGTAAACAAAAATACGCTTGTTCCTCGGTTTGTAACAACGCCATCGTTGTTATTTGATTTCATCATAGCGAATATGTTATTAACCTCTCCCTTATCGAGGGATGATAGACGTCATAATCTTAACATTTATCTTTAACATTCTTGCTTGTAATAATCATCACGGCAGATTAATATTAACCTCTCACGGGTGAAGAAAATTCACAAGACGGTGCTAATGGGATTAGTTGCTATTTTAGAAGTAATACAAGCTTAGCGTCTCAGCTGTCATCTTTAAAACTACTTTAGCTACACAGTCTAACCGAGATTTGACCTTTAAATGCACGTGACCTCAAAGTTCGTGACTTTTTCATTGGCTTTCCTCGGTGCTGAGTGTTAACCTTGATTCCTAACCATGAAATCAGCACGCAGACACAAATGGGAAGATAAATCTATACAAATGTGGAAGAACTTTAAAAAAGAGGGACTTACAGTAGAACCAAAGTTAAAAGTAAATGCTATATAGCTTTTGATGCCGCTTTTTCTTCAGTTATTCAAACGTATACTACTTACATCTTAGTAAAATTAACAGAAAGCTATATTATTTCTTAGCCCCATTAACATCATCCATATGCTTTCACTTTCTTGTTTACGCTGAGAATAATTTGGTTTCGAATTTTAAGCATTCATAGGCATACATTCTATTAACAACTGATGTTTTGTGTCATTATTTAGTTGCCAGTAGCTCCGAGTAGTCTTATTTCTTAGTTAATATGTTTCAGATCTCATGTTTGATAATTAATTTTTCTTCTATAGTTCATTTCTCTACTAAAGAGTATTTCTTTTCCGTTCTGAGCACTCTCCCTACTGCAGCCTTTCCTTTTACCAAAACCTACTTTGCAGTGAAAATTATGGTTATCTTGTAATAACAGTAATACTGCCTTCTACCATCATACGAAGAAAATAATCATATATTTCAAGACATATATCCATTTCACTTAAAATCAGTGAAGTCATTTGAAGTAACGAATGCTCTTTATAGAACTTGCTTCAGCAAAGTGCCATGGACTCCACACCCGCTGATATCCGAAATGGCTCTCTTTTCATGATAGGTTAAGCGACGTCACGAAACTATATTTCAGAGCCTCGCCGTTCCTCAGGTTGATCACGAAACTCAAGGAGTGCATTGACACGAGGACTGTTGACCACTTCAGGAGGATATGAGTGCGAAACAAAACAACCAGTTCCAGATTTAGAATAAAGAAAAGCAGTTAGGTGTTTATTGTTATTAGATCAAGGCACTGCGGATTTTTGCGTGATAGGAATGCTTTAGAATGATATAATTTTTTCTTTTGTTGTTTAGCAATAATTGGTTTCATATATACACACACACACACTCTCTCTCTCTCTCTCTCTCTCTCTCTCTCTCTCTCTCTCTCTCTCTCTCTCTCTCTCTCTCTCTCTCCATATTATATATATATATATATATATATATATATATATATATATATATATATATATATATATATATATATATATATATATATATATGTATATATTGTTAGTTAAAACACACCACCAGGCACTACAATTAACTCAGTGATGTAAAACAGTTAAATTTAGCCATTTTAGTAAGATGATAATTTTAAATGCAACAATACATCATAAGTAATAAGACTGATAAATAAAAACAACACATATGCAAACGATTCATAACAATCTTAACTACCGTAGCAGCTTTTTATAGATCTTTACTATTTGGAACCCGACAATAAAAACGTGCGACAGAAAATCCAACCATTCAAACAGCATACAATCACAACTTTTGAGTTTTTAGTTTGTACAAAGGAAATCAATCAGGATACTGCAATCCAATATGTTCCGGCAAAGCTAAGCAATCCAATATCACATTAATAACTGAAAGTTTTAAGCGCAAAGGCAAAAAATACCTATCACTTTCAAACACTGCGTCACATATCTGGGAATGAGCTTCTGAAACACTACTAAAATGAACGTCTCTTGTGAGAGTAGCAATTAAGTTTTTTCTTAAGTTATGGCCTGGAGGTGTTGCTAGATAATTACATACTTGCATGCATACACACAAACGCACACATTATATATATATATATATAATGTGTGTATGGAGACAGACAGACACACAGAGGAGAAAATTAAAAGGAATTATCTGATAAAATAAACACTGCATTCACTGCTGTCATTTAAACGATCTGATGCAACGTCATCGCAATAATGTGAAATACCGTGCCATTTGCCTAAAGGAAAAGTAGAAAGGAAAACAAAATAATTATGCCTACCGCGTAGAGAGGGAGAAAGAGAGAGAGTTTGTCTGGTTTGACTGTGAGCTGATTTGTTAACTTAATCACATATCCTTGCTTATTCTAAATGAATCTACACTCCTGCTTACATGCTAAACTAAAATAATTAAGTTGCCAAAAACTTATAAGCTTTTATGACAAATTTTTTTATGAGAGAGAGAGAGAGAATCAGTCAAACTTACAACGTTCAATTACACTAGATCTCACGCATAACCAGTAAGCCCACCGCTTAGAGAACGCATATATTTTTACCAGTTCCGACATCGTTTAAGAATTAGTGGCAATTTCACAGTTTGACAATACAAGCTATTCGCTGATTATACATTTCCGGAATATAGATATTTCTGAGGTGTTTTTTCCTTTTTCTGGTTTCTTTGACAGTAAAATTACAAAATCTTAGAGAAGCCAAATACCAGATATGTATAAATAGATAGCTGTCTTTTTATTCAATCAAATGATTATTAGGGAGAGTATATATATATATATATATATATATATATATATATATATATATATATATATATATATATATATATACTCTCTATATATATATATATATATATATATATATATATATATATATATATATATATATATATATATATATATATATATATATATATATTATTATGATGTAACAAGAACTCGCTAGCAATTGCCTCCTTTTTGTTGTTGTTGTTTGTTTTGTTGTTTTTCATTCTGCAAGCTGCTCGATCGATAGACATCATCTCGACTATCACAATCCAGAATACAAAGAGTTTTAAAATGGATTAAGGCCACTCCCTTAAGCAGATCTTTTCTTCGAGGCAAAAGATTTCTGTTTGGTCACGTTTCTTACAGGCAAAACTCCTGTAGGCATCAAGCTGAACATGACTCAACTCTATGTTTGGACATTGCCCCTGCCCATAGGAGAGATAAAGCAGAAAACCACGGGCTTCGGCCTCCATGCTAGAGGCAGGGAGTGAAGAAGTCCCCGAACACCTGCCTGGCGACCCCTAACTAACCACGTGGCCCTTTTCAAAGTATACTTTCTCCTCGTGCCCATGCGACCACGAGCCACGTGTTGCTCTACCGTTGACCTGCGTGATGCCCGCATGCGCTGCCCGGCCCTTCGTGAAATTCCCACGCATTGCCCTTTTACGTGAAGCCCCCGCATCCTAACACGTGAAGAAACTCGCCCTCGGAAATCGCAAGTCATCCACGGACCACTTTCTACGCTGGAACCAAACCTGTCTTACGAGGGACCCTATATCGTGGAAGCTTCTTGGACTGTGTCTGGAATTCCCCAGTTTCATTCATCCCGTACGAATCCCCTCCAGGATCAATAATCTACTAGCATTCCTCTTTCCCTCTTCTTCTTCTTCTTTTAACGTGCTTTTATTCCCATTTTTGTATGGGGTAAGCACGATGCCTTCTTTTGAAGCATACTAACGTTATTTATGTAAATACACTCCTGCAAGTTTGCCCCGTCTTTTACGTAATATCTTCCTCAGTAAGAAGAGCCTTAAGCTTATATGAAATTCCACTTTGTTTTCCTCTTTTTATGTTTCCTGGACCCACAGTCAGAATCACAAGGCTAAATTACCTTAAATTGTTACCTGTCTCACAGAATATCATAAGCCTAAATCGCCAGGAAAAACGTAAGTAATGACCTGGCCATAGATCTCGTTTTGCAGTTGCAGTTCCCCTAGTGTTGCTTTATTGCATTTGCAACTTGCCAGATCAGCTATTAGAAAAGCTAAGCTGGGTACGCGACAACTACGAACCTTTTGTGTAAAGCCAGCACACAGATCCAGAAATTCCACATAAGTAATGTGTTTATCTTAGCCAAACCTTTTACAGTCATTGACTGTTCCTAGGAATTAGAAATAAGGACATGTATTCACCAGAGAAAAGAACCGCCGTATTAGATTCATTAATGCATGCCTTTCAGGATAGGTAGTTAGGAAATAACCAGTGCTAACCATCCTTTGCTTCGAGGAATAGTGCGAAATTCCTCTGTGTTAAAATCCTTGCCATTTTCTTTGCTTCGAGGAATAGTGAGAAAGAAATTTCTGTGATAAATTTTACTTCGCATTTTAGATTAGCGAATTGTTATTTAAGCGCGAATAAATTCCCACGTGGGACAAGATGAAGTCAGCTTGCATTAGTGTGAAAATTCTCTCAGTGTAGTTAGAATTCGAGTTAGGTGTTAGGAAGCGTTTAAACTCCTTTGATAGGAAAAATTACTAGGTCACGTTTTACTGTTATCCTCTTCCGGAATCACAGACGGTCTATAAATAGACAGGTCCATTCACACAGAATCTAAAAATAACTCTGGTGTTGGTCAGACGTCATGCACCCCCACCCCCACATACACGTGTGTAGCATTTTTCCCCATTCATTTCTCAGCAAACATTTTTCTTTGGATATTTCCCGTTAGTAATTTCCAAGTCCTAAGGGACGAACTGTATTCCCAGGTCCTACGGGCAAGCCAAATAAAATTCTACGTCGCACGTGGCGAGAATTTCTCCAAATTCCAAGTCCTCAGAGACTCCTACTAAAATTCTACGTCGCACGTGGCGAGAATTTCTCCAAATTCCAAGTCCTCAGAGACTCCTACTAAAATTCGTCGCATGGCAAAAGGAAATTTCTCCTCCTGCCCCGGAACCCAAAATTAAATCCTTTTGAGACATTATATAGTGTAGTTCACACGTCTGGCCCTTACGGGACTGATCATTCTAGTTCGTTAGAACAACTCCTTAACTTCACGCTACAGCCGGCCAAGTCCGAGCGTGACAAAATCCAACTACGTCTTCCGAGACGCTTATTAAAATTCGTTCGCCAAGAACAACCACGTCTTTCCGAGACATATCAAATTTTAACAAAAGTCTCCTCAGACTTACTAATCAACTGTCTTATTCAGACAGATCCATTCTCCTGCAGTCTGAACAATTGAGTGTTTCAGATTCCTGCAATTGAGTCTTTTCAGACAACCTGAGTCTTTTCAGACCTACCATATAACCATTATTTCAAGATGGCTAATACCAGAGCCCAACAAAACGAGGATTTCAAATTCTACATTTCCGCTGGGAAGGACCTTAGGACTATCGGGGCAAGATCTGAGAGCATGGGTTCAGAGCAGTGAGCGATGCCAAGGCGGAAGAAGCGTGCGGAGAGAGAGAGAACGTGAAGAGAGAAGAATTGCCCAGAGCGGAGAAAAGAGAAAGAACGTGAAGAGAGAGAACGTGCGGAGAGAGAGCGAGAACGTGAAGAGAGAGAGAAGAATTGCCCAGAGGCGGAGAAAGAGAAAGAGCGTGAAGAGAGAGAGAGAGAGGAAAGAATTGCCCAAGAAAAGAGAGGAACGGAATGGGAAGATCGAGGCGACAAGCGGCGCCCATGAGCTCAGATGCTAGAACGACAGCACGCCCCTGCAGCGGGAATGAGTGCCCTCAGCCAAGCTCACTCGTTCATGCCAAAATGGACAGAGTCAAGCGAAGTAATATGGCTTGAAAGGGCCGAACGAGTCCTGGAGTGCTGCGATCTCTCACCCGCGGAACTCTCCCTTGTTCTCACTAAATTCCTGGGCGGAAAGGCCCTCGTTGCCTACCATGCCCTTTCGGCAGAAGATAGGGGAAACTGGGAAGCCATACGCCAAGCAGTTACGAAGGCGTACGAGATTACCCCCGAGCGGTGGAGGAGACGTTGGAGAGAGCAGCCCAGAGAAGCAGGCCAGACTTGGTCCGATTGGGCGTACCATTCAGAGCGGGCATTAACAAAATGGCTCGATTCCGAAGAGCCACAAGCACCACCGAAAGGGTACTCGAAGCGGTTTAAATTCGAGCATTTCCTTCGCTACGCCCCTCTTGCCCTCGCCACTCATATAGTGGAAAAAGCCCCAGCAACACTCACCGAGTGTTGCCGAATAGCAGACATGTGGGAAACTCACCACCCTCAAGAAGGATCCATAGGGCAGAAGATAAATCCCCCGTCCCTCCTCGGAGGATCAATTTCCCACAAAAATGGGAACTCGGGCAAGCCCCTAATTTGCCATTATTGCAAGAAAACGGGGCATTCCTCCAAACAGTGCCAGAGCAGAAACCAGGCTCCTCTCTCCCCAGAAAAATGCGCCCAATAACTCGCCTCGCCCTCCACAGGGCAGCGGAAAAGGCAGCCAGACCTTTTTACAGCGTGCAAGGTTTATGGCCATTCTCCTGCATGGGCGAAATGCCCAAGCAATAATAAATCAAATACTCCCACCGTCGCCTTGGCTGTCACAGATCCCAAGTCATTAGGCCCTCCCGCCGAAGGGCCTGTATACGTGACTCCTCCATGAGGTAGCCACTCCGCGCGCCAAGTCACTGCATTCGAGGACTCGGGCGCGCAAATCTCCCTCATCCGAAGGGACAGAGTTCCCTTCGGAGCTATCGTCAATAGACGAAAACTCGTCACGATCGAGGGAATAAATCAATTTAAAATGATACTCCCTACAGTCCAATTGAGAGTCACCAGACCTCACCAATCCAAAATGTGCAATCTTGCAGTAGCAAGCCATCTCCCGGAGAATATGGCGTCATCCTGGGACAGGACTTTCGATCCCCACCAGAAATCGACAATCTAGTGAGGCCCACATTCCCGAATCATTCCGTGGGCGCGAGTAATTCTCCCACTTCTCCCTCCAGTCAAGACTGGCGCCCCTGGGTACCAGGAGGACAGTCTGAGTGCCACCTGAGTACGATGTACGATGGCCTCTATCAGTTCGATCCAATTCCAGTGCCCGGCCCTGCCTCAGTGCCAGTGCCAGGGCACCAATCAGATCTCCCTTCCGGAGATGCCAAATTCCTGCCGGTGCCACTTGCTTGCACCGAGCAGTGCCAAGCTTCGTCCGTCCTGACCGACGAGCCCAAAAACCTCTGATGATGCCTGACGGCTCTGCCTAGTGCCCAGCGCCAGGCGCTACTCGATCTCCATTCGGATCCAGCAGGATTTCTCTTCCCCGGCCTTGCACGCTACCAGCGTCGGTAAGAAGACAGTTCCTCGACCACAGCGGAAGCTCACCTGCAGGTGCGGCCTCGCAACCCATGCCTGAGCTGGTCATCGTTACCTGCGAGCCGCTCACGCCGTCCCCGACCGCCTCCACTCTGCCTCAGTCCGTCGCCGACGCAATTGCAAGTCAGGATTCTGCCATATCTCACTTGGCCGATGAACTGCATGAGCTGCAACAGATCATGGTAGAACCAGCACGGAAAACTCCTGCATCAGCTGTCGCAGCAGCAGGCCCAGGTGGCACTCCATGCCGCCCTCCGGTCTCAGGCCCTCCGCTGACGAGGGCGACTGTCCATTAAGAAAGGTTTGAGCGAAATTACCACGGGCGTGAAATCCAGGTAATTCAAAGAGCTCCTAGAGGAGCTCCTGGCACCTGTGCCACCACTTCATTTTCGAAGGTCTTGGCACCTCTAATCCAGAAGGGGATGTCAGACCCTCCGCTATCTTCTTCATTCCTCAGGAACTTCTATCTCTTATCATCCTCTGTAATCTTTCCTTAAATTATCACCACAA
>NC_089747.1:45245475-45297975 GCF_040412425.1 Macrobrachium rosenbergii | reverse complement strand
ATGGAGTCCTGACATCATGAATTGAGAATAGAGGCACAGGTAAGCTTCTGGAAGCCTCTTTGGCACCTCTTGCGCCCGGCGTATTCGCCTCCAGCTATACAGCGTGGACAGTGAATCTCGACCCGAAAACACGAAACCGGGCGGCGTAGTGCCGCCTGAGCTGCTGCTGCGGCGCTGTTACGGGCTTTGGTTCTACCATGATGTTGCGCTCATGCGACTATCGGCAAAAGTGTATGACAGAATCCACAACTTTGTTGTCGACTTTGTGCTGTTTTTGGTGCGACTAGCAGGCAATGACCGGCTCGGCGTGGTGCGGGCCATCTGCAGGTGACTACTGGGTCATGTCTCCTCTTACCGACGCTGGCCAGGTACGAGGCCGAGAGATCGTCGTGAATGGAGATCGGAAATGGCGGCGCTTTGTTTTAAGGCAGAATCAGCGCACTATCAAGCCTTGATATCGTCGAAGCGGCGGCTTTGACTGCCGATGCAACAAGTAACCGGCGTGGCATCTTTCAGAGAAGATGCATTGGTAACGGCGCTGGCGCGCGACAGATCGAGTATGGTGGCTTTGGCGGGAACTTTGCACGTCCTCCTGTGCAGAGGCACTGATCACTGAGAAGGCTTGAGGCATTACTCGCGCCCGCGATTCGAGGCGGAGCTTCACTGGTGTCGTGATGAGGAACTGAGTCTGTCCCGGGCTGATGACTAACTTGCAGGTACACATTTTGAATTGGTAGTCTGATGACTCTCAATTGAACTGTAAATTTAAATTTATTCCCGATCATGTTTAATTTTCGTCTGACGATGTGAAAACCGTCCTTCAGATGAGAAGATGCAGCCAGTCCTCGAGCTCTGTGACTGGCGGCGTGATGTTACCTCATGGAGAATCGTATACAGGCCGCTGGCGGAAGCTGATATTGACAGCCGAGCGACGGTGGGAGTATTTGGATTTATTATTGCTTGGGCATTTCGCTATGCGGAAAGAATAGCCATAAACCTTGCAGCCGTGCAAATGCGGCTGAAAGTCTTTCGCGCTATAATGGCGCAGGCGAGAACAGTGAGCATTCTGAGGAGAGGAAGGCCGGACTCTGCTCACAATGTTTGGAAGAATGCCCGTTTCTTTGCAATAATGGCAAGTAGGAACTGAAGTTCGCGCATGAAATTGATATCCTCCGAGACGAGGTATAGTCGCGCGAAGAGTGATGACGTAACACTCAGTGATGCTGCCCTGCTGGCGAGAAGCAGAAGAGAGCAGCAGCGAAAAATGCTCGAATTTAAGCCGGCTCAGTACCTCGGTATTCAACTGTGCTCTGCTTCGCTGGAATCGGCCATTTGTAATGCCCGTAAATGTTGCACCCAATCGATTGAATACGGCACTGCTGGCTGCTCTCTTCAACGTCTCCTCCACCTTCGAGAGGCAAATACTCGTACGCCTTCTGCTATGACGTGCATTCCCAGTTCTATTCTGCTGAAGGCATGATGATATGAACTCGCCGAAAGCCCAGTGAAAACGAGAGGGCCGCGGGAAAAGATCACGGCACTCCAGATAGGCCCTTTCAACTTCATACTTCGGGATGCCGGTCATTTGGCATGAACGAATGAGCTGGCTGAGCGCTCATTCCGCTGCGAAGGCGTGCTGTGGTTGCAGTGCGAGCTCGTGGTAGCGGCTGTGCTGATCTTCCCGTTAACACAGACGTGCTGCTGTCTCTTCGCGTTGTTCTCTTTTTGTGCATAACTGAGCGGTGCCTGCTGGCATAAACGCTGCTCTCCGTTACTCTGTAACTCGCGTTAACTCTGCTCTCGCACTGTTGAGCTGGACGCTATGCACGCTCTTTCTCCTGCTACTGCTGCCGCTGTGGCGTCGTCGCAACGAGCCAGCCAATACTCGAATGCTTTGATAGTCCATGTCTCAGCGGAAAATGTTGCGAGTGGCTCGTTTGTTGAGCTCTGTGTGAGGCCTATGAGTCTGAAAGACTCGGAATTGTCTCTTTCAGTACGAGAATCCTGAAAACTCTTTTTATTGTTCGAACTGCAGAAAATCTGAATAAGGCAGTTGTTGAAGTCTGAAGACTTTTTGTTAAGAGGCTGATGGAAAGGCGTGATTCTTGGCGGTGCTGTGGCGTGCTCGAGCTCAGTTAGTTTTGTCACGCTCCGGGCAACGCTGTAGCGTGAGTTAAGTATTCGCTGAGCTTAGAATGATCAGTCCCGCTGCTTGGTGTGAACGCCCGCTATGTGTCAGATTTTAATTTTGGGTTCCCACGAAGCTGAAAATTCTCGCCAGTAAGTGCGAGAACAGGCGACTAATAAGCCACAGTAGGAAGTGCTCTGAGACTAATTCTGTACGTGCATGTGAAGCCGACCTGGAAACTATTTTCGTTTAACGAAAATATCCAAGCGTTGCTGAATGAATGACACGTGAATGGTGAAGATCGACATGAAGTTATTTTTAGTGCTGACGATGAATGGTTCCATCTGACGCTGTATTCCGGGAAGAACGACTGGCTGTTTTCCCTGTCATTTAAGCTTTAACTCGGCTGGCGACAACGTCCCCGTGGAGCATTGCGCTTAATCATTGTGCGCGTATCGCAGAAGAATTTGCTTTGCACTATACTCGAGAAGCAAACGAGATGAGCCTAAGCGCTATTCCTCGATGATTGGCACACTGATTCTTCGTATCACGAGCATGCGTTAGTGAATCTGTGCTCGGTGAATACAATGCGTCCTATTCTAATTTACAGGGTGCATTTGTAAGGCTGTGCGCGGGCCTGGTTCTGTCAACAACTACAAAGGTTGTGATTCAATGTATGCCAACAACTTTCTAATAACTGATCTGTTTGGATTGCAAATGCTAATAGACAACACTAGAAATTTCTGTTTAAACTGAATCTATCAGCCAGTCACCATTTACGATTTTCTGTGGATTCAGTTGAATATTCTCTGTGAACAGGCTCAACAACAATTTAGGCGGTGCTGCTGTATTCTGACCTAGGCTATGGAGAAAACAAGTGGAACTCACTTTTAAGGCTCTTACTGAGGAAGATGACCGTAGACGGAGACAAGCTGAATCTGTTTATAAACAACATTGGTGTCAAAAAGAAGGCAATCACCTTACCTGCAAATGAATCGATAAGAAAGAGAAGAAGGAAAGAAGAGTAGTGAATGGAGAGATATTACAGCTGAATTTCAAGACACAGTGAAACTCTGGGCTCCTCATAGGCAGGCTGATCACGTGGGCGTGCTAACTGTGCGGGGCTCTGTAAAGAGCTTGTGCGATGGAGTGGTGCGTGGCTGCGAGCATCGCGCAGGTCAGCCGATGGAGCGGCTGCGACTCAGGCACGAGCCTGGGAGCCCGCGTGGCTGAATGAGGGCACTGCCAGCATGCTCGCCCTGTCTTCCAGTGCGTCAGCCGAAAGCAGACTCTCTCCCTGTGGGCAGAGGCCTCCAATAGCCCGATGCTACAGAAGGTTTTACTGTGAAACGACCAAGCAAGCTCCTTTGCCTTCGGCGAAGATCTTGTAAGGAAAGTGACATGTCCATTTTAAACATGATCTGACCGTGGGCAGATGTGTCTATCGATCGGCAACTTTTACGTAAATGGCTATTAAAACAAACAACATGAAAAAGAAGTACCAGTTCTTGCTAATCATAACAATATATATATGTATATATATATGTATGTATAGTATATGTATATATATATATATATATATATATATATATATATATATATATATATGTATATGCTATATATATCCATATATATATATATATATATATATATGTATATATATCTATATACTCTTTCTCTAATATTTGATTAATAAAAGACAGCTATCTATTTATACATATCTGTGTTTAACTACTCTAGACTATGTCAAAAGAACCAGAAAAAAAAGCTCAGCATCTGCTATTCAAATGTCAGCTTGAATAACTGTGGTAATCAAACTATTAAAGTGATGTCCAAAACTGTAAAAAACTGTAGGCTTTGTATGAATCTGAGTGAGCGTATGGACATGACGATTCTATATATCTCTCTCTCTCTCTCTCTCTCTCTCTCTCTCTCTCTCTCTCTCTCTCTCTCTCTCCTTCTCTCTCTCTCTCTCTCTCTCTCATAAAAAAATTTGTCATAAAAGCTTATAAGTTTTAGGCAACTTAATTATTTTAGTTTAGCATGTAAGCAGGAGTGTAGATTCATTTAGAATAAGCAAGGATATGTGATTAAGTTAACAAATCAGCTCACAGTAAAACCAGACAAACTCTCTCTCTACGCGGTAGGCATAATTATTTTGTTTTCCTTTCTACTTTTCCTTTAGGCAAATGGCACGGTATTTCACATTATTGCGATGGACGTTGCATCAGATCGTTTAAATGACAGCAGTGAATGCAGTGTTTATTTTATCAGATAATTCCTTAATTTTCTCCTCTGTGTGTCTGTCTGTCTCCATACACATTATATATATATATATATAATGTGTGCGTTTGTCGTCAGTATATGCATCTGAAATATGTAATTATCTAGTAACACCTCGAGCCATAACTTAGAAAAACTTAATTACTACTCACAAGAGACGTTCATTTTAGTAGTGTTTCAGAAGCTCATTCCCAGATATGTGACGCAGTGTTTGAAAGTGATAGGTATTTTTTGCCTTTGCGCTTAAAACTTTCAGTTATTAATGTGATATTGGATTGCTTAGCTTTGCCGGAACATATTGGATTACGTATCGTTCTGATTGATTTCCTTTGTACAAACTAAAAACTCAAAAGTTGTGATTGTATGCTGTTTGAATGGTTGGATTTTCTGTCGCACGTTTTTATTGTCGGGTTCCAAATAGTAAAGATCTATAAAAAGCTGCTACGGTAGTTAAGATTGTTATGAATCGTTTGCATATGTGTTGTTTTTATTTATCAGTCTTATTACTTATGATGTATTATTTGCATTTAAAATCTTACTAAAATGGCTAAATTTAACTGTTTTATATCACTGGGTAATTGCTTAATTGCCTGAGTGGTGTGTTTTAACTAACAATATATATACATATATATATATATATATATATATATATATATATATATATATGTATATATATATATATATATATATATGCTGCTATATATATATATATATAATATGGAGAGAGAGAGAGAGAGAGAGTGTGTGTGTGTGTATAGTATAAAACCAAATTATTGCTAAACAACAAAAGAAAAAATTATATCATTCTAAAGCATTTCTATCACGCAAAAATCCGCAGTGCCTTGATCTAATAACAATAAACACCTAACTGCTTTTCTTTATTCTAAATCTGGAACTGGTTGTTTTGTTTCGCACTCATATCCTCCTGAAGTGGCCAACAGTCCTCGTGTCAATGCACTCGTTGAGTTTCGTGATCAACCTGAGGAACGGCGAGGCTCTGAAATATAGTTTCGTGACGTCGCTTAACCTATCATGAAAAGAGAGCCATTTCGGATATCAGCGGGTGTGGAGTCCATGGCACTTTGCTGAAGCAAGTTCCCTCAGAAAGAGCATTCAGTCACCTCAAATGACTTCACTGATTTTAAGGGAATGGAGTTATATGTCTTTGAAATATATGATTATTTTCTCTTCGTATGATGAAGGCAGTATTACTGTTATTACAAGATAAACTACAATTTTCACTGCAAAAGTAGGTTTTGCAAAGGAAAGGGCTGCAGTAGGGAGAGCAGTTCAGAACGGAAAAGAAATACTTTAGTAGAGAATGAACTATAGAAGAAAATTAACAGACAACAAAGGAGACTGAATATATTAACTAAGAAATAAGACTACTCGGAGCTACTGGCAACTAAATAATGACACAAAACATCAGTTGTTAATAGAATGTATGCCTATGAATGCTTAAAATTCGAAACCAAATTATTTTCAGCGTAAACAAGAAAGTGGCTTATATGGATGATGTTAATGAGACTAAGAAATAATATAGCTTTCTGTTAATTTTACTAAGATGTAAGTAGTATGCGTTTGAACTGAAGAAAAAAGCGGCATCAAAAGCTATATAGCATTTACTTTACCTTTGGTTCTGTAAGTCCCTCTTTTTAAAAGTTCCACATTTTGTATAGATTTACCTTCCCATTTGTGTCTGCGTGCTGATTTCATGGTTAGGAATCAAGGTTAACAGTCAGCACCGAGGAAAGCCAATTAAAAAGTCACGAACTTTGAGGTCAGGTGCATTTAAAGGTCAAATCTCGGTTAGACTGTGTAGCTAAAGTAGTTTTAAAGATGACAGCTGAGACGCTAAGCTTGTATTACTTCTAAAATAGCAACTAATCCCATTAGCACCTTCTTGTGAATTTTCTTCACCCGTGAGAGGTTAATATTATTAATCTGCCGTGATGATTATTACAAGCAAGAATGTTAAAGATAAATAAGTTAAGATTATGACGTCTATCATCCCTTTCGATAAGGGAGAGGTTAATAACATATTCGCTATGATGAAATCAAATAACAACGATATGCTGTTGCTGTAACTGAGGAACAAGCGTATTTTTGTTTACTGATGCTATTTCAGACATAAATGTGTAACACATAAAGAGAGCTTATTGACCTGACAAGCACTAGAAAATACATGTCATTTGTCGCTTAGATTTATAAATAATACCTAACTCAAAATGCTGTTACTGGGTATAAAATCGTTATTGTTGAAAATTATTCTCCTGGGACTTGAAATAAATATTATCTGCATAAACCGATTCTTTTAACACATCTTTGTATATCAAAGTTTACACATTTCATGAAAAAGACGTCAGGAACTTTGAGACAGTCGGTTAGGCATTCTGTTAGGAGAGCTTTTGAACCCAAAATGGCATAAATCGCTCACATTTGCATGAATTAATGATGAAGTTCATTACTGCATAGAAGAAATCTTATCGACTAAGAATGAGTTCTCCTGATGAATAAACAACTATGTTGTTTTAGAGGAATTACTGGGTAAATAAAACCTCCAAATGAAACAGACCAGGTTTCAGGTATACGAAATAGGCAACTATATCAATCTGCTTTCACCTCAGCCCCTGCCCTATACATCACACTTTAATCATTGGCACTGATTTCCCTATCATTTACGGCCTCCAGGTTGAACTGCCAGTCCACTGAGGATTTAAGTGTCCTAACTGTAAATTAAAAGGCCCCTTGGAGACGCCAAATTTATCAGTTAAAGGACGGTATGAACGTGTAATGGAAAAGTAAAAACGTTTTTAGACAAGTTCAATTAAATGCATAATGCTTGGAGGGGGCAACGCAATTTGTAAAACATGGAATGTGGCTTCGTCGTTTGCGAATAGAAAAGAAAAATATTGATGTGATGGCAGGCATAGCTAAAAATAACAAGTAAAAAATGCGGCCCAAGTTTCTTCAGCGGAATTCTTCAGCCGCTAAAGCGTATAATCAAGACCACCGAAAATAGATCTATTTTTCGGTGTATAGCCGCGGCCCACGAAACTTTAACTACAGCCCGATGGTGGCCTGGCCTATATCGTTGCCAGAAGCACGATTATGGTTATATTTAACCTTGAATAAAATAAAAATTACTGAGGCTAGAGGGCTGCAGTTTGGTTTGTTTGGTGATTGGAGGGTGGATGATCAACATACTGATTTGCAGCCCTCTAGCCTCAATAGTTTTTAAGATCTGAGGGCGGACAGAAGAAAGTGCGGACGGATAGACAAAGCCACCTGTGCTGAATAAATGCGACTGGATTAGATTACTTATAATTAATACATTTATTATGCACTAACACTGACTTCATATTGTTCAGATACTGCATGGCGTCAAGAAGTAACACAAATTCTTAAAGAATTCAACACTAAGTGAAAGCAGAACCACAGAAAATGTTTAATCAATGTTCGATCCTCCTAATTCAATACTGGTAAGATCGGGTCCTGTCCCGATTCGCTGCTCGAGTTTATAGCCGGAAAACGTCAATATCACCAACATATTGCTCAAGTAAGTGTACAGATAGCTCCTGACCCATACTACAAACACACACTCGCTTCCCAAAATACGATGTAATAAAATAAAAACATATTGTGTGTTTCAGATGTGGGGTTTAACTCCACCTGAGTTTCATGCAGTTCTTTGATAGCTAATAAAAGCGGTAAAAGAGTATCACTAAAGTTATATTCAGCAACTTAGCATGGAATAAACAGCCAAATTCTATCGAAATTCGTTATCAAGGAAAGGCCATCGTATATTGCCAAGGAACAACCAATGCATGTTATTGCTTCAGTAACATAACACACGGAAATTTGCGCTGAAATTATCTGACAAATGCACAAATTAGCAATGTCAAGTAACTTCATTATAACAAGACACTGAATATTGGTTCTTAAGACAAAGACAAAAAAATATCAAAATAAATAAATGAATAAACAAATAAATAATTAAATCATTAAATAAAATGTAAATCAGTGAAATCCAAAAACCCAACCAACGATCCAGTCCTAACCTAAAGGTATCCGGAAATGTGTTTATCCCGGACGAAACTGACGCAGCCCTCAGAACAGACGACACTTGGGAGTGTTGGCTATCGGAAAGTAAAACTAGGAGTCCCTGCAGGAGGTTGTTCGCGTTCACGCTAATTTTGACCTCATTCCGGGGCTGCGTACTTCCATTTATGCTTTTGCACTCTTGGCTGCAACGTATAGGCTGGACAATGTAGCCGTGTTTAACTTCCACTGCGGCAACGAGGCTGTGGGAGAATAGAAGTGGCTTACATCTGTTTGGTGTGTTTCATCCGTTAAATGCGTCCACGACATATCGAGGAAAAGAGAGCTTCGTATTTTGGTTCCAGTCACTTCTATTTATCGCAACGCTGTGGAGTAGGACGTGTTCATGTAGGATTCATTAAGACAAGTAGAGTATAAGGGTGCTCGAACACTGTTGATTTTATTTTTTTGGTTTTGTTGAAAATAATAATAATAATAATAATAATAATAATAATAATAATAATAATAATAATAATAATAATAATAATAATTATTATTATTATTGTGTGTGTGTGTGTGTCATCTTATTGCCCCACACTACTGCATACTGGAACCCGGCTCTGCTGTCTCACCCGATCCCTACATACACCGCCCCACCCGGGGTGAACAAACAACTTTACAGGAGGGTGAAATCTACCGTCCCGTTAACCTACCTACCCCGCTACCACCCAGGGCGGACAAACTGGTTTGCAGGGGGTGGGTGGCTGTGTCATGTCTCCCCTACTGTTACCTGGGGAGAGGAAAAACAAAATCCACTCGGATTTTATTATTATAGATAATTAAAAACGGCTGTCTCGATGTCGTTAAGTTTATAATGCAGTTTATCAATCTCTCGAATGAGCTTTGTAACAGTAGGTAAATTTATATAACAGCTGTCCAAAGTTCATTTATTCCTTAAAGATTCGGTAACTCTCTCTTCCATTTGTAGAAGATTGATGCATCAAAACTAAAAAAAGACATCCATTATTATTATTATTATTATTATTATTATTATTATTATTATTATTATTATTATTATTATTATTATTTTTAATGTGAGAGGATAACCTTCTATATGACTTGATATCCATTTTCATCACCAATCCAAAATATAGATTCTTAATGAATATCTAGTATTTGGATTACTAGAAAATATAGAGTAAAAGTTGCTGTGATGACCTAGAGCTGTTGCTGTCTCCCTTCCCCACCTCTCTCTCTCTCTCTCTCTCTCTCTCTCTCTCTCTCTCTCTCTCTCTCTCTCTCTCTCTCTCTCTCTTTTCTCTCTCAGGAAAATAGAGAGAGAGAGAGAAGAGAAGAGAAGAAGAAGAAAGAAGAGAAAGAAGCTGAGAAGAAGAGAGAAGAAGAAGAAAGAGAAGAAAGAGAAGAAATGAGAGAAGTCAGAAATAACAAATACTTGACGATCCTTTGGAAAACCTCTGTAGAAGCAGTGACTACAGGGTGGTGTAGGCCAATTTGCGAAAAAAAGTGTTTATTTACAGCTAATAAGGGGCAAAATATCATGACTAAATTGGGTAACACGTACTGTACGTGGCTAGGTAAAGACACGACGAGAATGTCTAAATATTTTATTAAGAAACCTGTCGATTCAACGAGGAAAGTTCTGTCGCTCCGCAAGGAGAGAAAAACAAAGAAAGTGAGCAAATGGCATGAACGAAAAGACTTAAAATAGATAAAAACCGTTTCACCCGATTTTTAAAGTTACCGGCGACAAAAAGTTTTCTCTCATTAAATGGTCATGAACGAATCTTAAAAGGTGGTACGCCGATTCATACGTCCCACTTGATTGTTTTGTTTATCACTAGTGACATAATCAAGCTATATTTCTTAGCGTTTTTTTTAATACATGAAACGTGAACTTTTACGGGAATGCCTAGCTATGAAACTGAAAGCGTATTCGAATACTGTATGTAAGAAGAATGGTTCAAAGAGGAGAGGTTCACTATTTATATGATACGTTAGCTCTCTCTCTCTCTCTCTCTCTCTCTCTCTCTCTCTCTCTCTGTGTGTGTGTGTGTGTGTGTGTGTGTGTGTGTGTGTGTGTGTTTGTGAGTACGTAGGGTGAAAAAATATAAGATGAAGGAGAAATGGAAACCGCAATCTGACGTAATATTTCATATTACGTGCTCATAACATTAATGTGCCGTTTATATAAAGAGATGGCATTACGCCCTATCTTATCAAATGAATGCGTGTAATCGACAAAACAGAATAAGCGCATTTTTTTTTGCCGCCTTTCCCGAAGCAGGGTCGTAATTGTAACGAAATCGTCTCGCTATGAAAACATGAAAGAGAAAAATGGTGAGCTTTCCAGGATGATGTTCTGTCAAAGGTCTGACTGACGTCAACTCGATAACAAGAGAGTTTGTGTGGAAAGTGTCACGTTTATGTACAATATCTTCTAGTAGCCTGAAAAGGGAAGATAAAAATACTTGTACGATGAATAACGATGGCATTCGTATATATTTGTAGGGATTCTTTTTTTACTCATTTGTTGGCTAACAGGAGAAAAGATATTTGCTCAAGCGAGGAAATTGAATGGTTCTTTATTTTCTTTAAACTCCGTTTCAAAGAATAATGTTTCCTCGAACAGTGCACGAGAGAGAAGAGAGAGAGAGAGAGAGAGAGAGAGAGAGAGAGATAGGGGTGACTCATATTAGCATATTAGAATATTTGTAAACTTTTACGTAGAAAATGCCATTTAATTCAATAATATTGTAGAAGTAATAAAAGTAGATTGTATTTTCTTTCTATCAAAAGAGAGAGAGAGAGAGAGAGAGAGAGAGAGAGAGAGAGAGAGAGAGAGAGAGAATAATATAAAAACGAATAAAATGACACAATTCTTAACAAATAGGATTTTTAATCTCTCTTGCATGACATTTTTCCTCAGCTTCATTCATTACAAAATAAATAACTGACATGAAAAAAAGTCCGAATATATTCGAGCGAACAGAGAGAACTAAATCCTTTATAAAAAAAATAAAAGTAAGCATATGAAAATAAAACAAAGAAATTGTGTTATAGCAGGCGACTTACTTTTCACATGAATTTTATACGATTTTTTCGTCGAAAAGAGGATTCATTTGTACATTTTGTTTTTTTCAGTAGCATCTATTAATAAACTGAATATAAAAGACTCACTCTTTGAGTCTTTGAATTTTTCATGTGTCTCCTTGTTCACCTCCAACTACTATTTGTATGTCTGTGTGTGTTTGTGTTTTTTTCTGACTGTTTAACAGTTTTCGCCAAAAGATGACCATATCATCCGAAGTTTGTCAGCTGATCTGTATCCAAAATAATTGTGATAACAGAGTATGAGGAGAATTCATTCACTTTCCTTGAATCACTTTGCATTAAAGAAATTCAGAATTTGTACATGAATGCAATCAATCTGTACCATCATGTAATTCCATATGCGCTATTTCCTACTGTGTTTTCGGGAAAAAGACATATAAGACATTCGTGTTTTAAACAAAGTATTATGTACAAAAAGCATATGTATAATACAAAGTTTAAAATAATTGTCTGTCCATTATTTTAAAATTCAAAGTGAACTATTCTAAAAAGCTGGTTAGGACAGAAGTCTTTCACATTAGCAGAATCAGCTTTCTTTTGTGACTTCTAAAACAACGTTATTAGCTATAAACTTTTGCTTGAATTATAGCTTCGCGCAAAAAGGAAATAATAAGTATCTTTTATAACCATTTCATACCTTTGTATGTTGATTTGATGACTCACTAATTTTCACTAATATGTGTACAATTTAGCTTTATTTATATTATCACCGAAATCATGCTTTAGGGAAAAGAAGATCCTTTAAAATTCTACTTAGTAATTCTGAAAAGAATTGATGAATGAAGAATCTCAGTGACTGAAAAGCGATTTTTCAATAAACACCTGAATAAAACAAAATATTCTTATTCCCTGTAAGTTTGTCTTTGGTGTTCTGGTACCTCTGGCTCAATCAAACAGGAAAAAAGATTAATTTTGGTATTTAGGAAAAATATGAAAAAAATAATCTGAAATCTTATGGATCATTGTCCATTCAGATACACTTTTATGACACAGCAATTGACATTCCTGGCATGTCACCCGCTTTTCATTAGTTAAACATTTGCTGCAGTCGTTATACACGTACGAAAGGTCTCATTATGAAAACATCATTTGCTAAGGAAAAATATGAAAAAATAGCATAATTGATGTTTTCATAGAATTCATTATAATCTGCTTGTGAACGCTGGCGTGTAACAGTGTAACTGACCTGACTTTTGTGCTTATACAATACAAGACAAAAGGACTCTCGTTTAGATTTCATCTTCAGTTTCACGTCGTTGTGTTTCATCACTGCGAAGTTGATGGCTATGGCGGTCATAATGAAAATCATTCCTTGTGCGATTATAGTGAATAATAATCCTAGTCATATGATATCATTATTACCGGTGAAAACTAGCGAGATTTCCTCGGAAAAAACTATGGTAATCAGAATACATGTTTTCATTTTCCGTGAATATGGTAGCTGTCATTATTATTATGCTTAAATTTTTCCCTGGTAAAGCAGGGATCTTGGATCTGATTAATAAAGTCTATCATTTATGAGCATAATCATTAAATGATGTCACCGATATCTTTCTGTATTCTATTTCGAACAAATAGGTACACATATACTGTCTTAACATATAAAAGTATTTTTATTATACGAAAATTCTCTTCGCGAATAAAACATTCTGACAAACTTCAGAAAAGTTTTCAATTTGAATAGAAGACAGGAACAATTCTGCTAGCAACAAAATTGCACGCAAGCGTTTTAACGGTTATGTAAATCTGGATTAAAAGGAAATGTACAGATATAGACAGACTCTCAGGGGACAAGAAAAATATATAACTGAGGGAAGCGAAGAGCCACAATTCATCATGGAGCTTTATGATGGCGTGTACAGTAGGTAACTGCAGGGTACGACCACATCCAGCCACGACGTTACGTCCATCATATCACTTTGATATGAGTAATTACTGAAATAAAGAAAACCTATTATCTTTATTCTGTCGCCTGAAATATGTAACCAGCATTGAGCAGTGAACTGAAGAAAAAGAGGAAACGTCCTGACGACTCTAGAAATAATCCATCTGGTTCAAAGTTTTCGGACCATGCGCAATGATGCCCACGCTAATTTAGCTTTTTATTTTTTTTATATTTCTTTAGTGTTGATTTATTTCTTTTTTTATTAAAAGTTAGTGAGTGGACTACTAACTTTCAGTACACGTTTAGAACATATATTTACTCTTTCTACCATTCAATTAGCTTTTGTTTTATCCGCTTTCAGAGAAATCTGTTTCTTAAACACTGGAAGCAGAAAGAAAGAAAAATGAATTTGACAATATATGTATATGTATATGTATATGTATATATATATATATATATATATATATATATATATATATATATATATATATATATATATATATATATATATATATATATAATAAATATATATATATATATATATATATATATATATATATATATATATATATATATATATATATATATATATATATATATAAATATATATATATATATATATATATATATATATATATATATATATATATATATATATATATATTAACAGAAATGAAGAAATATAGTATGGTTACAAAGAAAGCTCATATAAGAAGCAGATGGGATTATAGAGGGAAAATATGTACCTGCAAACCAACACAATTGAAGAATTAGTAGAACTGCCAAAACAGGGTTAAATATTTAAGAGGTTTTACAAAGGATTACGATCAACCATTCAGAAGCAGGGACAGGACAATTAAAAGATTATACAAGGGGCGTTGACCTTTGAAATGTTAATTACAACAAAATAATTCTCGTTTTTGTAAGCAATAACAATTTTGCAAGAAGAACATAATTTTACAAGTAAATAATATGAAACATACGGATACATAAATATGTATAAGGTAACTAATTTGTAATTAAGTCAGTGATTTTTATCTTTAGGTCATCATGAACATTTTCCAATACAGGACCCAAATAATACATGCCAGGGCTAGATTAAAATTACAGCTGGAAGTAAGCTGGATAATAGCGGACTCCAAACTAGCAAAGATTTAGATGTACGTATTAAGCAACATAAGTATTCAGTCAAAACTGGACAAACATACAATGCTATATTCATTCATTTAAGTGAAAACTCTCACAGGGTAAACTGGACTGAACGTTCAGTGATTGCCAGATCGAAAGATTTCTCTCCAAGAAATCTATTAGAGTCAGCTATTATCCAGCTTACTTACAGCTGTAATTTTAACCTTAGACATGGCATGTATTATTTGGACCCCTGTCAGAGAAATGTTGGAATGGCCTAAATCACTGACAATTACAAATTAGTTTACATATATATTTTCTGTATCCCGTATGTTTAATAATTTTTATTTTAAAAGGATTCATCTTGCAAAAATTATTATTGTTTACAAAAGAAGAATAATGTTGTTGTACTAATATTGTTTAGGTGGTCAATCACACCCTTGTATCTTTATTTGTCTAGCACATAAACTGGTGATCTAATCACTTGTAAAACACCTGCTTAAATGGCCCTGTTTTAACATTCTACTAATTCTTCAATTGTGCTGAATTCAATTGCATATTTTCCCTCTATAATCCATCTGTCATTTATAAACTCTTTGTAAACTTACATTACATTTTCAGTCTGCTAAGAAATGTAAGAAAAGAGTCGAAGGCCTCGCACACTCCAGTCATTTCCCTTTCCCTCGTAGGTTTTATCTTTTTATATATATATATATATATATATATATATATATATATATATATATATATATATATATATACATACATATATATATATATATATATATATATATATATATATATATATATATACTGTATGTAATATACCATTGAATTTTTACAGATATATATGTAATTGTAATAGTCGCAACGCCTCTTAACTCGAGGAGTTCTTCACGCTTATCGGATACGTTTGTCACTACAGAGGCATATATCCAGATGCAAGAGATATGAAGTAACTCTGATGTCCGTAGAATCGAACTTCTTATGTCTCAATAAGTGCAAAATTCGAGAAGTTAAGAATTATTGTGGCTATTGCAGTCTCTTTATCTTTAGTAAGATTTTTGCATACATTTTGGCCGAAAAGCGATAAGATTGCCCCTTGTCTGCGATGGTGAGGGTGGTTCTTTTCAACTCTCATAAATATATCTAATTCGACAGGGATATGTGTGACCACGTTCTGATATTGTGGATGCGGGCTCGAATCCTGCCACCGGGCTTCAGAATTACTTCATATTTCTTGCATTTGGATGAGAGTGTATGTACAGTAGCCTATATATATATATATATATATATATATATATATATATATATATATATATATATATATATATATATATATATATATATATATATATATATACTGTATAATATATGTATGTTTATATAAAAGAGAGAGTTCGTGATGTTGTGAAAGATTTAGTCTTCTTTCTTTTTCCTTTCCTCTCAAAATGGGTCAGAAAAGTGTACATGACGAAATACACGAATCGAACTCCATTAAAAAAATCTATGTTGGTGTGTACTTAAAAGTGAAGGATAGGTCTATGACTGGCTACGGCACTTCTTCCTATGAAAGTGATGCGCCTAATTACGGAAATGATCAAGGATTATATTTTATCCATACTCGCGCGTGGTGTCAGCAGCAATGCGAGAAGAGCAGGCATGGCTGCAGACAATCAATGAAATGTTCTTCGTATGAGACACTGGTGAAAGTAAGACGGAGATTTCATTTTGCGTGCTGCAATCGTTAGTTCGAAATTATTTTTACTGCATAAGGCACCGCTCACTATGTAGTTGCGTCATGATTTCTATTTCATGGCCTCATGAAAAAGGACATAGTAGGCTAAGATTTTACAGACATCTCCCATTCCTTGCATTCTTAACTTGAAACATGAAGGCATTGGCACCTCAAGATCTTCCAGTGCGTATTAAGTTGTTTTCAATCTAAAATTTATATATCTATTGAACACTAGACATCTGAGAGAGAGAGAGAGAGAGAGAGAGAGAGAGAGAGAGAGAGAGAGATGTGGGGTTTAGTGATAAATAAGCAATGAATATTAAAAGAATTCGCTTTAACTTTCTTGTTCTATTTACTCTTATACAATAAACAAGGCTTCATGCACGAACGTTTCAACAATGGTCGAAGAGATCTTTGGCAAAAGAGTTTAATCCGAACTAAGACCTCCTTCTGGTCTTCCGCGCCATGCAAAGCTGGAGGGCTCTTGAAAAAGGTGTAATATGCTCATGGCCCATAATCCAGGTGCTTGCATGCAAGATACTCCTTCTACGATGTTGCTTCGCGACACTGATTTTTTTGGGGTTAATCTTTTCTGCCTCTAGCCTTGCGACAGAGCTTCTTCATTCTCTAGGGAGGTCAAAGATGACAGCACCGGTAAAAGACTCTTTGGAGAACAGACTGTCGATAAAATGCATCTCACAATTTTTATAGATTTCCAACAACAGATGCAAATGCCTTCTTATGAAAATTTTTCCTTTGTCTTAAGAGTGCACTTGGCGGAAATTCGAAGTTGAGCAATAATTAGGCTTTCAGTCACAGTTATGTTTTTAGGGTCATGATGTTTGAAATGCGTTGAAGTAATATTCACCTTGGTTAGTTTGTCTACAAGGAAGATTTTAGCAGTCCTTCATACGTCTAATTTTATGCCACATATTTGCCAAATTCTAGTCTTACCGAGTTGGACTGAACTGAGGTTAAACGTGGATTTAACATAAATTGGATCTGATGACTGTAAATGATTAAATATACTCAAATGTCAAATCATCATTTATCTTCAGGAGTTACGAATCATACATGTAAGTGATATTAGATACAAAAATAATACCAACTGGAATTTGTAAATATGATAAGACCTGCGTGAGAAATCTAGGTATTATGATGACCACCTCAAACTATTAAAGACGAAACAATGTATTTGATGATCCTGCATCCATTCACCGTAACACTAAGTGACTACTCTCTAGTAGAAGTGAAGATTTACGCACATTTCACGATTACACGCACGCCCTTTACATATTATATAAATACACACACACACGCATATATATGTGGCAGGTATAGATATATATTAATGGTATCGTGAAGGAAACTCTTATAAAATAAGTATTATACCATGATCATCGCTGAAAAAGGAGCTTGTTGTTAAATACGTTACACAAACGTATGTTTGCTAATACACCGCCAGGTTGGCAATGATTTTAAATTCCCTTAAATACGAACTTGTACTCAAAAATTTGAAAGAGTTATACTAAAATCACTGTTCTATAATTACACGGTTTCTTATAAATCCAAGGACACAATAATGCCATAAATAGTTCGGTAGCTACTTTTTTTTCGGGGCGGGGGGACACAATACAGGTAATTGATATATTCTGACATATTTTAATTAAAAGGCAATAATGGATCGTAGTAAATAAGTTATATAAAGTTAGTAATAGACTCATACGTAATATCCAGTGCATAATAAAAACCCAAATCAATTGTATCGAAGTTAGTTACTTTAATATCTTTTCTTACTTTAACTTTTTCCATGCTGCCCTATTTCTTTCATCTGGAACATTATAATGAAAATAAACGTTCATTCTAGTCTTATTACTTTATAATATTCTAGGTGAGGGTCACGTAGATACAGTAAAATAAAAATGACTACATATTACAATAAACGATAAAGAGATTGAAGTGCTGATCTAGAATGATGACTCACTTAGTCAGATACAAATATTACTATTATATTATATGAAGAGCCATCTGTATACCAGCATGCTACTTGCGCTGTTTATCAATAGTTCATCTGTTGATATTACATGAGAATGTTTCTTCCTGAAGAATAAAGAAAAGACCAATAAGAGTAAAGATGAAAGGAAAACAAAAGCATGCAGTAAATTCCAGATCAGAGGAAAAACTCACATTTATCACTGCAGCTGGTGCGCACTTTCTTAGCTCCACTGACGTGTAACCTGAAAATAAAAAGTAACTTCATAACCATTGTTGAATCGAATTCCTTGTGAGGTTACTCTCTGAGCAAGCCAAATCATATGCAAAGCATCAGAATAATATTCATTATGCAGTCCATTGGCATTTGCTATGTAACCAAAGATCAATATACACTCGTAGATTAATAGATGTTCGTTGCATAATGAGCATTTCAGAGTCCTTCAGCATCCGAAAGGGCAAAGCAAATTGTATGTTATTTTTCTCTCAGCCGTATGCTACCGAAAGTATGTGATTTTCACCATACACGGAAAGAACACGCTATTATTATTTACGTATTTGTTTTTAGCGGTGGGGGTGGGGTAGCGTGGCCGGGTTGGGGTGGATGTGCTCACACCGCACGAGTAGATGATAGTACGATGCTTTTCTCAAAACATGTACACATAAATTTAGATGTCCAAAGCCCTGCTTTTGGATGCCTACTCCAATATGCATGGCCTTTAAACAATGAAATTATCATTTCCTTCCCATCAAAGTAAGGGAAATGATTCAATTCCATAACCGGAAATAGAGCAGTAATGGTCGAACCATGCGTGGTTACAGTTATCAGCCCAAGGGAAAGAAAATCATCATCATGAAGGATGAAAATCGAAATGTAAAAAAGGCATGACGATCTCAAAAAGTACTTAACTGGGAAAATGATAAATATCTGTTCATAGTAAAATGATAAATATTATGAGATATTCAATCATTTGTGGATGTTTCTTGAAATCACTGCGATGGAATAATTTCTCACTGATAGAAACCTGGTTTCACTGGAATACGTAATTATAACCCAAAGATTTAGAACTAAATTCAAGGCAACTCATTTACACACACAAACACTTAGAAACACAATAGTATATACACAAAAGCGAGTGCGCTCGCACACCTCTGCACACACGCACACACACACACACACACACACACACACACACACACATATATATATATTATTACGATCTCGCCTCTCTGAGATCTGCAGGTTCTTTAAAACAACAATTGGGCTGAAATGACTGACGGTGACAAACAAAGGAGAAGGCAGAACAAATGCAAAAATTACCTAGGTAATTTATTAACAAAAATTTACAAATGAGTCGAGTCCAGGAGAGAAATAAACTTAAAATGACCAAATCAATAAACGTGAAACAACAACAAAATGCAATTAAACAGCTCCAAAGAATCATAATACAGGTAGCAACAATTCAAAGAATCATAATAATCCACAGGCAGCATAATGTCATAAATAACATTAGCAACGATAAATGATAAATAAAAAAAACAAGCAGCATAAAGAATATCTCCAAGAGCCGTAAAACCAACAGTGCAGGACAACTAAACAGAGCTGATACAACCATCACGTCCTCAGACACAGTTCTGAACTGGACTCCACGACCAGAGTCGACACGACAACCATCGCGTCAAAGAGATATACTCCATGCTCTGCTGCCGTGGCCCTGCTGTCCTGGACCTGACTGGCGAAGTCTGACACCATCCACCACGTCAACTCATAGCAAGAAAAACAAACAAACAAAGGCAACAACCCACTAAAGGAACAATCGGTAAACAGTTGTTTCTAACACCTACACACACACACACACACACACACATATATATATATATATATATATATATATATATATATATATATATATATATATATATATATATATATATATATATATGTATATATATAGATATTAATGATGTAAATCTGTGGAATTGTTACTTATACATTGACATTTTATATTCACATATATTAATCAGCGAATATCGTATAATGCCGAATTATCTTTTTTTCTCTCTCTCTCTCTCTCTTCATATATATATATATATATATATATATATATATATATATATAATATATATATATACATATATATATATATATAATTTATGTAAACACACACATATATATACCTCTCTATATATGTATGTGTGTGAGTGTGTGTGTATGTGTGTGTGTATTTCAATTTACCTGAAGCGAATGGTCCTGGTAACGTATTTAATGAAGCAAATAAAAAAAATATCAATTGTGTTAGCATCAGTATCGTTTTGACAACTCTTGACTGGAATAAGTTAATATTTAATCAGGTGTTAACGCCAAAACAGGTAAAATACATAAACATTATCAATGATGCAGAGCTAACCAACATATTTCAAGATTGATCTTTTGATAAAAACTGAATCCAGTAATGCATAGTTGTGGAGTTTGTTATATAGTTATTTTTATTTGTGTTTTGCATAAAAATTCCCATATATATATCTCTACCACGCTTTCAAGCCAAGCACATACTTAGCCTATTGTCTATAGCGATGGCACTGTAAAAATAAGACAACGATAATAGCCCTTCCAATAACAAAATATGTTATGAAAATAGAGATTTCCATATTTACAATAGATTGCTACAGCATATTCAACAACCACTTACAGGAAATTTATGGAATTGACAATGATACATCACGATCAGATCCTCAAAGTATGCGTTATATACCTTTTACGAATGCTACGTAATCCCTTGGTATATTTACATTAGGATTATTAATTGCAACCAGAGGGAACTAAAATGGAGGATCAATTTGTTATGGACATTAATTCACCATGAAGACGCTTTTGCTACTTAATTTAAAAGATTTGAATGATGTCGTTTTAATTACCCTTCGGAACCAGTCGAAACTCATTTCATACGCAAGGACTGATAATTGTTATCTGATCATTTAAATAATCAGACTTTTAAAAATATCAAGAATAATATTTCTTTCTTTACGTTTTCATCCTTTTCTCTTTTTAAATGAAATGGTAACGAACGTTTTCAGTAAATTTTACAGGGTACGTACGATTTTTAACTAATTTTCTATTTCAAACTCTGAGACTTCTTATTGAGTCAAGCGAAAGCCTTGCGGATGCTGCAGGATTTCAAAAACAAACGAAAGACAAAACGAAAGAAACTGGTTCTTTCTGATAATCAAATCATGGCGCCTTCGGACACAGCATCTCTCTCTCTCGCATCAAGATAACACGAGAAAGTTACTGGTTACCCTTCGGCTGTTAAATCAGTTCCCACTGTTTTACAAACTGCTGATAACCCACAAAGCAGACAGACAGACAGACAGACAGACAGATATACAATGTGTTCGTGCACATGAGCAAATTAGCAGAAAACAAGATATAAACAAGCGAAACAGACAATCAGGCTGTGCGCGTGTTTGACTATGAGAGAGAGAGAGAGAGAGAGAGAGAGAGAGAGAGGCCATGATTATCCAGATGCTGCTTTTATGGCACTCAATAATCCGGGCAAATAGGAGTTCGCCTTCAACTTGCGGGCCAATACTTGAATGAAGATAAAAGCAATTTGCCCCCGACCCACACGCAGTTATATTTAAATGATCTGACAAAAGACATCATCATTATCGTTTCATGATTAATCAAATGGTTTCCGGAGATGAGTGACAGTTTTTAATGGCCGCGCTGACACGAATGTATTTCAACTTCATTCTCCGTTACGAAACACTGTAATTTTACGGGTAAGATACATAACTAGGTAGATTGTGAAAAGAGCTGCAAGGTATTGATGCTGAAATTCCTGTCTATGTTTGTCGAGCTAAAGTGCTTACAATATCTTACTGTATTTGCTGGAAAGCCAAAATTTTGTGTTATTATTTATTTGTAAAGCCATCATGAATACAACTCGATAGTTAAAAAATTCTTTAAATAGACAATTTATTTTGAATTCATATTGAAATTTCAATCAAACTAGTTTTCTATTTATGATGGTTCATAAAAATGATTAGGTACCATGAAAGCAGCATATGAATACCCTCTCTCTCTCTCTCTCTCTCTCTCTCTTATATGGGTATGTATATATAACATGATTGTGGTCCACTGAAAGGAGTTATTCATAAAACTGATGAATATTTACATCAAGTTCAAAAGAAAAAATTTCGTAGTACAACTGGTGCCCATGCTCTGATATTCCTCCTGTAATAGCAAGGCAGGATTTGGTTACCAGGCTAAGTATGGAATTTAACACGGCCGTGTTTTCGAGTCCTAATTAATGATTCGGTGGAATTTTATCATTAGCGGGCAGCATAATTAATCCCAGAAACACGCAACGCCAGCAGAAAAATCAGAAAAAAATTATATCGTAATAAAAATGAGGAGAGAAGCGACTGAAATGAAAACTCCAATAACAAAAACCGTAAGAGAGATAAAACATGCAATAAGGGCAATGTTTGAAAATACTCCAAGTGAAAAGAAATGATTCTTTTAATGAAAAAGGGTGCATACTATTCGGACATACCTCCTTGAAATATAAGGTAGAATGCAATGAAATGAAACAGAAGTAAGCACATAAAAATGAAGATGAAATGCAAAAAAAAAAGAAAGATCAAACAAAACCACAACCGTTGAAGAACATATCGTATAGAAATTTGTTTTCCTAGAAGAGGGACTGGTTTTGAAGTCTAATCCGTTTGGAACTTAGTTGTTTTAAAATTTATAAAGAATAAAATACTTGAAGCATTGGCAAGAATATATAACTGAGATAAGTTAATAAATCTTAACCATCGTTCAATAAGTCTTTGAATTTCATTGAAGGAAATATTGAATGAATTGAATATAGAATTTAGGCCAAAGGCTAAGTGTTGGGACCTATGAGGTCATTCAGCGTTGAAATGGAAATTGACAGTAAAAGGTTTGAAAGGTGCAACAGGAGGAAAGCCTCGCAGTTGCACTGTGAATCAATTGTTGGGAGAGGGTGGAAAGTAAGATGGAAGAAAGAGAATATGAAAGGAGGTACAATAAAAGGAACGAAAGGGGTTGCGTCTAGGGGCCGAAGGCATGCTGCAAAGAACCTTAAATAATGCCGACAGTGCACCGCATGAGATACACTGACGGCACTATCCCTCTACGGAGGAAAGGAATATTACGACTTAACTTCTATTTTCCAGTGAACGAGGAAAATCTGAAAAGCTAAACTTGAGGCAAAATAAAGCCTCATCTGGAAAGGCAAATAAAGCACAACCATGATCTCTTCATGCAACTTCTCTGTTGCCTTTCAACCTCTCTCATCAATATAGAAGTACTTTATTCTTTTCTTAAAAGGGGATATATTTCGCATTAAAAAACAGACATATCATAACTAGAGTATTGTATGAGATATGGTCTTCTGTCAATCCATTACATTGTCTTATTCTGTTTATTTATTAATTTTCTTTTTTTATCCTGCTTATACTGACAGACTATCAAACTCTTTCCAATTCTAAACTTATATTTATATATCATTAGGACATATTCCATCAATATTATTTCAACAATTAGGGTTTGTACATTGCGAAAAAAAATTACGCTCAAAAAATGATAATTAGAAACATCTAAAATTATAAAACAATATACGTGTGTAAATAGATGAAATGAAACAAGGGAGAAATAGGCCATACAAAATATGCTTTTGTGCCTTTTACTATTATTCCATTTCGTAAAAGCTTTAGTGTAATCCGTCCGTCCAATATCGGAGTTAGAGTCTTCTTGTGTTTTGACAGTTCACAGAACCTCTCCCTCCAAGTTACTGTTCAGCGTTACGAGAATTGTATTACTAATCTGCAGGGCTATCACTTGAATCTCTCTCTCCTCTATCTTTCTCTCTGTCTGCGTAATCACGTTTCTCTTATAGTGTGTGTGTGTGTGTGTATATATATATATATATATATATATATATATATATATATATATATATATATATATATATATATATATATATATATATATATATATATACCTCTAGAATTTCTTCGGCATATAGGTCGAAATATTGATTTCCTTGCCAAATATTCATATGAGCTGTTCAGAGAGTCTGTAACCTAATCGTCCAATACCGGAATTCGTGTCTTAACTTTGCTCAGGCGTTATGCGTCAGGTAGAATTCACATCAGACGATTCAGGTGTTAGCGAGGGATTTCAAAATGCTGGTATCGTGTCGTAATCCTACAGGGATTTGCCAACATGCTCTCGTTTGGGTTAACAGATAAGATGCTGACAGGAAGCTCCTTTGCAGAAAGTAAGGGATCTTTTTTTATCATTTCCACACCAATATCCTATAACTCGCCTCGGTTCCGTTTCGTTGTCGATGTAATTATCTGGTACAGTTCCACAAACTGAGCAGTTGTACCCGAAAACTTTAATTGCATTTTTCCAGATAATAATATCTTCCTTGGTTCTGGTTATATCTTGATACTGTCACATTTCCTTGTGGTCCTGTATCTTCAAGATTGTCAATGACATGGTACAATTAGGAACACAATTGCACAGACTTAATTTCTAAAAGAAATAAAATCTTTAATACAATATAATATACTGTTTGAAGTCATACATTATTTGAAAGAATTCCGTAACTATCGGGTTCTCAGAAACTCACTTTTATCATGATACTGGCGAACACTTATCGCAAAATAAAAAGTAAAAAACACAGGAGAAAACTGAAAAGGGCAGTACAGAAACTATTTCACCAGACGAAATCAGTTTTTATCCTTCACTGACAAGTCTTTCATCAAAGTCCACGAAAGTGATTAGTAACTAAAAAACTGAAAGCAAGTATGACTTTGGTGGCAGTGCTCTAAAGGGCAGGCGCACCGTCCAAAGTGTATGACAATTAAAAGGTAATTCGACGTCCTCAGACAAATACAGTACTCACACCAGCTGAGATACTGTAACATGATCTCGTTACCGCAAGGAAATCTCCTGACAAATTGCATTTCTGGACAATTTCCTGAGGCCTTTTACCTGACACCTTCTCTCCTTTCCTCATCCTCACTCACCCTCACGCATCACCTCCACTTTCTCAAGATATCTTCCCACCTCCTGGGAGAAGAGAAGAGAAGAGAAGAGAAGATACTCGGACACCTTCTCGCTACCTGTCTCCATCTTGCTATTCTTCGACTCAGGTCCTTCTAGAGGTATCCATGTTTTCTTTTTCTCATTCCATTTTCTATCATTGGACTTCATGTATTTTTAGTTCCTTTCTATATACGAAGCTCGGAAATTTAAACTTGGTTATTCTTTTTATCAATTTATATATACACTTTATACACATATATATACACATATATATATATATATATATATATATATATATATATATATATATATATATATATATATATATATATATATATATATATATATATATATATATATATATATATATATATATATCTATATAAGCTCTAAAAAAGTTTTGCCAAATTGATCAGATGGGCCAACTTTCAAGTTAAAACAAGCTACTGTGGAGAAGACGTAACAGAGAATATTTATAAAAATGCATAAATAAAATACTGAGGTATTATTTTACCCAATGTCAAAATTTAGCTCCATTGGGATTCTCTCCTCAGTTTTTTAAAAGGAACAGGAATTGTTCAATTACAATGTTCTGGAACTTACATTTACTCTTCTTAATTTTTTCTGCAAAAACGTTCAATATCACAGCTTATCTCCATCAAATATAAGTCATAATAAATATATGGTCCTAATAATCAAGAAGAATTAGGAAGTCTTGTAAACATACTTTTGAATTGCATTACGAACATTTCGTCTACATATGACTAGTAAATTTGGTTAATTCTCCAGAGTACCAGTACATATTTTTTACGATATTAACAGTGTTCGAAGAAAATGTTATAGAGGTATTGTTACAGGAAATACTTCATATAGGAATTATAGTATACGTATGTTTCATTAGATAATAAATCAATATTGTTCTTTAAAAGCAATTAAAATAAAAAACACTGATTTAATTCAAAGAAGAATTTAAATAACTCAATTTGGTCACGTTACTTCTGTAATTTTCTCAATAAAAAAAGTAAATAAAGTCACTTGTGTTTTTTGAGAATTGACCACGTTTAGTCACTTTCTGAATTTATAACTTTACAACACCTGCAATTCAAGCAATAAGAAGAATAACATATTTTAGATTATAGAAGCTCAAATGATAGAGGTCAGGCAACCAAAGAATGTACATATTTTTTGATAATGATCTTCTTATGACTGGGTTAATCCAACCAAATCGGTAGGATAATGTTACAGTGACACACCTCTCCCTCACCAAGTTTAAAGTTTTATGTTGTGACGGTTTCTTTTCAAGGTGGCTTTGTTGTCAAAAAAAAAAAAAATCTCTCTCTCTCTCTCTCTCTCTAATGTTTTCAGTGATGAAAAAATATGAAGCAAGTGATTCAGTGTAAGACTAAAACTTAAGATTTCAAGAGCAGAAAAAGGAAACATTATGTCATGGAAATATGCAGTAGTCATTCCAATAATAAAAATATACTAATAACGCTGAAGAAGCAAATTTTGCCTCTTCAACTTTCTATTATTTAATAGTATTATATTTTCCAAGTATTTTCCAAGTACTCAAAGTTGATATCTTAACACAGCAAAAATATTAATCCTATTAGTTACTGCTGTCTTTCTTGGGAAAACGTCCAATTATTATTCCTCTTACTACTAATTAGTCTTGTTGTAATGCTCCATTTCTTCTTTCTCCTGGTCCTTTGATTTCTGACCTCTTATATCTTCTTTCCTGCACCTTACGTAATATAATATATTTATTATTATCGCCATCGGATAATCCATAAACGGTCTGAGGACAGACTGAGAGTCATATCATCGTTCCAAGAATCATTTCATGTCCAGTATGCATCAACTAGCTCATTGGAAGAGCTGGAAAATATTCTATCTATTGAACGACAGTTATGTAAATAATTTTACGTTCTATTATCAACTGATATTTAATATTTTCCATAAAAATTATAAAGGTTCCGTCTGATTGACCTATAGGGCTCCTACTGAAAACCTGAAATCTGAATTTCAAGCTTAGTAACTTGACTGTTTTCTGACTCATCACCAAAAGTCTTTTTGTCTTTTTACAACAATCGTGTATCATATTCCAATGCCAATATCAGATAAAAATAAATATAAGCTCAGGTTCAAAACCCACAATTAATCCCTAAACCTTTCAGCCAACTCTATGCAATAAAAAATAACTGGGTATAATAGAGCACCTGAAATTCAGATGCTCTTCACTACACTACGGAAAGTATGATAAAAAAGGTGACTTTTTCTAATGTCGCAAATTGGGCTACATGTTTCCACAATAATATCGGTTCTTCTTGTGACGATTGTCCTGTTCCCAAATATTTCGCCTAAAAATCGTTTATCAAAAGTAAGATAACAATATGTTTTTCGTGCAGACCCTTGCAGAGACCAAGTATTTACTTTAGTTTAATTTTTTAAAATTACAAATTTACTACAAATCGCAATTCAAACACTTTTCGTTCCTTTGGGTTTTAAGGAAGATAACACTCACTTGAAACTCTGGCTAGAACCTGCTGAATTCCGGCGTATCAGCTGTATATCAGTATGAATGGAAGCAGCACTGGACTTTCCGAGGCCAGGAACTCTTTTGTTAGACGAAACTTGAAAGGACGTTGTGTTTAGACAAGGTTCCTAAGAATGCCACCACTAACATATTCAAAATGAAAATGAGTTAAGCTTTTATTTTTTATTCGTGTTAACTTCAGCAGCACCGAAATAAGCACGCAATATAATGATTCTTTTTCGCAATTTAAAGCGCATGTTAACACTTCTTTATGCCAATTCTGGAACTCTAATATTTGATGATGATATTGGCTATCCTGTCAGTGAGCTACTGAAATTAATAATGATAATAATCATTATATCTCACGCTCAGACATCAATATTTGATAAAGATATATTTAAAATATAATATTTTTTGCGTATTTATCTATTAATATTGCAGTTCCCCTATTGAGAAAATACAGAAGTTTCAGGTTTCAATACTCAGACACTGCCATCGCCTCTAAAAGCCCTAATAGATAGGCGTCAGTGGTCCCTTCATATATTTCTGGATCTTTCCTGTTTCATAGAACTTGCAAATTCTTCTGGGGCTGAGCATGTGATTCACTGGGCTGTTGGGTAATTACAAGATTGGTAAACAAGGTTATTGTGATCATTTATCATATATTGTGTCGTCTCTTGAAAATGTTTTTCATTTTATTTTCGGGGTAAGTTGGAAAAGCGAAATTCTGTAGAACGTTTATAAAAGCTTCTAATTACAGGGAACTCTTAATATTTCGCAATTTCCATTCAGGACACCGACTGTCATTACAAAAATTAATTTGAAGACAAAATATACATTTACTATCGAAACTGATGTTGAAACTTATTGCGACACACACACACACACATACACATACACACACACACACACACACACACACAGAGAGAGAGAGAGAGAGAGAGAGAGAGAGAGAGAGAGAGAGAGAGAGAGAGAGAGAGAGAGAGAGAGAGAGAGAGAGGAATGTATGACATAGAAAATCCCATGGGAGACCGAATTTAACACGACGGAAAATACCTTTATTTGACACTAACTTCTTGACTATTAAATAACCTCCTCTTTTAACTAAACGTACCCTGAAAATGACGCAGGCATGAGGATACGTTGAGAACTAATCTGCAGGCGCAATAACTCTTCACTTATTTTGAATGTCAAGACAGAGTCAGGTGAATCGATAGAATTATTAGAGTTCCTCTGCTCTCTGCTTCTCTTATATTATCGGAATTTCCCTCAAACATCGCGTGATTGAAAAGAGCAGTCCAGCAGCTTTTGAAGTAATTTAAAAGGATTCCGCACCAAAAATGACAGGTCTGTCTATATTGAAATTTAACGGGTGTTGTGAATTATTTGTAGAAAGGAGAGGAAAAATAAGACGAAAATGTTCCCCAGAAGTGTTGATTCTGACTAGGTCGTGGTATTCCCTTTCAAATGAGGTTACAAAATCTTGGTTAGTTGATGATGAACTCTTCATTGTATTGTTGTTTCTTGTTGTTTTTAGGTGTGATCAACAGAAGAAAGTCGAACGGTAACAGACTGAGGAACACTGTGAAATGCCCTTTTTTTTTTTTATAAAGTTTGCAACGCAGCCAAAGGTGTGAGAATATCTTTAATTCTGTTACCAACCTGGGCCTAGCAAATATTGGAATATCGAGAGTAATAATGTCTATCGATTTATCTACTTAGTAATGATTCATTACAAGGTGAATGTCGGCAAACACCTTTTTTTTTCATCTGCTATAATTACAAAATCAACTTGAAAGAGAGAGAGAGAGAGAAAAAATCATCTTCGTAGCATGACACGAAATCGTTTTATGCTTCACCTGCCCCCATAAAGAAACATAATGGCGTGTTCTTTATTCGTCACACCTTGGCTTGCACCAAATACAGAGAGAGCAAAAAAATAAACAAATGTTTGATCATCTTCCTTCCTAGTATGGGGGAAATAAACACAAGTGACGCAATTGGGTGCCAATAGTAATGCAGTTGTTCTTACCAGTGCAGATTATCAAAACTTAAATTTTTATATATATATATATATATATATATATATATATATATATATATATATATATATATATATATATATATATATATATATATATATATATATATATATATATATATATACCTATATACTGCATACTTCAGACATGAGATATATGCAGTGAAGTTACATTTATTTATAGGTACATTGTTGCTTCAAATCATTTTTATTACACCGATAAAGTTGAACTGATACGTGTAATTGTTATCAGGACGAAATATAAAATTATAATTCAGACTAAAGACTGAATGAATTTTCGGCATTACAGAAATGGCAACTCGAAATTAACAAACTATCAACGTGCAATTATAAACTTTCTGTCGACTCAACTTTCAGAAACTTTTGTTTTGAATTTATCGTTCGAGTTATTTGCGTGCCAATAAGCCCCCAAACAACTTCTGAATGGGCTTCATTTTGAAAAAGTTGAAGTGAATTTCATGATTTATTTGTAAAAGTATTCGTATTGAAACTAGAAAAAAGTATTTGACTTACTAGGCATAACAGGGATTCAGAAACGATTACTAATATTGCATAAATCTTAAATCAAAACGCATATTGTTGCATTTTATCACAGGAATGGAATTTCCAATATAGATTTAAACCAACAGAAACATAAAATAATATTGAAGTTTACTTAATTAACGTTTTATTCGCCCCCCCCCCGGTCATATGGGTTTCGGTATCATGGACAAGTAATGAACACAAATTTGGGCATTGGGCATAAATTCATGATGTTCTTAATTGGTATAAACCCTATTCCAGCCGGATCCTACATATGTGGACACATGTTAAATGCTGTACGAAAATCAAGGTATACAAAGAATTCAGTCATGTAATTCCTTATTTCTTCATAGTTATCCCCCCCACCACACACACACAACAAACATACATATATATATATATATATATATATATATATATATATATATATATATATATATATATATATATATATATATATATATATTTATATATATATACATATATATATATATATATATATATATATATATATATATATATATATATATATATATATATATATATATATATATATATATATATATATATATATATATATATATATATATATATATATATATATATATATATATATATGTATATATATATATATATATATATATATATAGGTCATATATATATATATATATATATATATATATATATATATATATATATATATATATATATATATATATATATATATATATATATATATATATATATATAAAGAGACTCACATCAGAATCAGACCCAGGTCTTTCAATTGAGAGAGAGAGAGAGAGAGAGAGAGAGAGATGACAAGGTATTCAGAGGCAAGTTTTTAGGCAATTCCATTTTATAAGAGATTTTTAGATACCCGGTTGATACAGCAGGCTTTGTAAGCTACAGAGAAAATGGAACAGAATGGGAACAAGCGAGACTGTCACTTGAGGTAATGAAAAGGGACATGAATGTTTACGAAAGGATTTTCAATAAGAGGAACGCATCTCAAACCTTTTCATTAAACTTGGAATCCTTAGAGTTACCTGATCAAAGTTACTGAGACTTGTTGACACAGTGGCTCTATATTTGGATGTTCAAAACTAAATATCTGTATGCTTAACAATGAAGAATTCATAAAAGTGAACTACAAAAATATGAATTTCACGTTATTCCATATTGCGTGCAATTCATGTAGAGGCTTCCCACGGTTCATCACTTAAGGTGTTTACAGAATTCTGGGAATATGCAACCCGGTTTAGAGGCAATTTGGCTGATGATGGACTTCCATTTCTCGGAAAACGTGTAAAATAGATCTGAGCTTCCTACCTATTTATAACATCGAAATGTCATTTCTCGATTTTTTAAATAGATGTCGTGATTAAAATACTTAGGATAAAATTTATACCAGTCAATGCCGAGATAAAAAAAAAATCCTCCTAACAATATTTCAAATGAAAAGATACAGTTTAATGATAACGGCTATTACTTTATCATCAGAACTTCAAAATCCTCTCTAAATATGTTATATAATGTTCACAACAAGCTATTCCAATTTCCATACTTTTCTTTTTATGTAAAAATTTCATGACTATGAACTTCATTAAATTCTTTATATACGAATTTTTAAAAAATTATATTTATTTAAAAGCAATTGCCTTTGACAGAAATATGAAAATACGTTTTGCTTTTATTCCATTTTGTAGTAAGAATTACATTAAACATTAAAATGACACATGAAAGACGAAACGTGCCGAGGAAGCTGATATCAGCCTACCAAGGCATTATGTAAAAATACTGTTTCCTTCTTGGTCGCTGTCACTATCCTAACTTTATCGCCTCTTCCATTAATTTTACTCTGGCCATTCTCGCCTAACTACTGCTATAATATAGCAGTAAAACGGTTCTAGCTCACGAATTCTACACTTCCGGGATTTGGTCTGCCGCGTTCTCGTGCGGTTTGGTACTCTGGTGACTTTACCTATTGCCTGATCTCTTGCTTTCGACCCGTCACTTGGTCTGCTTTTACATCTGTCTGTATGTCTTTTTTCTAAACACTGACAGTAGGAGATTAATATTATAATAATAAATAAACGATTGAATATTAATATATAAGGTACACAGGAGTAAAAAATTATAAAAATTGTTTATTCAATTCTACGAAATAAGCGATTAAGTATTAACTTCTAAGGAAAATAGCAGTAAAAAAATGTTAAAATCATGTTGTGGGCTGTAAGGAACAAAATTTAATGACTACGTGGATAGAAAATAGTGATCGGTTTTTACGTTTATTATCATTTAATGCTAACTGAAGTATCAAGTCTCAATATCTGTTGCGTATTTTTTAAATAAGGTATTTAGTCATAGTGAATTTTATTAATCACACATTACACACATATGTATAGTGTATATATATATGTATGTGTGTATAAATGCAGAATATACTGGTCACATTTACCAGATATAAAATATATATGATATGTATATATATATAATATATATATATATATATATATATATATATATATATATATATATATATATATATATATATATATATATATATATATCATCATACTAATCATCAGCATATTACTATAAATACTAAAAGATATAAAAAGAAATGTTGCATATAACGAATGTTGAAAAATAATTGGATAGTGATCATGTTTACTAAGCACGGGAATTAAGAAAAATGGTGGTGAAATGACGCAGAAAACAGAAATGGCATATTGGCAATATTCATTTAAAAAAGAAGATAACAGACACTGAGAATTCCACTGATACATCAACTGGATCAATTAATAAAAAAATGTAAACATAATGAACACTAGTTTGGTTTACTTTTATAACGATATTGTACTCGTTACAGCCTAAAATAACGCAGCATATATGAACTACACCGACTGCCTAAGATAACACAGTTGTTGCTAATGGCACCGGAACCATAGGGGATCCAATACCTTACCCGGAATATAAGTATAAGGCACTGGACGTAATGACTACTATCTATTTACTCTTGCATTTTTCGTTACTGCTCATTTATGCATAACGAAGTGAATGCGCACGAACTTCATTTTCCCGTCTCACTGCATGAGATGATATCTCTGAGAAATAATAATCGCTGTTCCTGTTACGATCCCTCCTAGAAGCAGGGAATGACGTTTCCTGCATTGGTGTTTGCGGAAAATGGCCCTAACGCCATCGCTACTGGGCGGAGATTTAACTAATAATAGACTTCCTATACTATAACGGTGAATGACAGTAAATGCATCATACTGTTTAGGCAGTGATTATATATATATATATATATATATATATATATATATATATATATATATATATATATATATATATATATATATATATATATATATATATATATATATATATAAAACATTATTTTTTCTATATTCACTATTCTATCTACTGTTTTATTGACATGAAAAATAATAAGGATCTGCATTTGACTGACTGGGGCCTTCAATGAACTGTTTCTTTTATAATTTGTTGTCATCAGAGTATGATTCCCCTTAGTATTGTCTTTATGTTCATGATGCAAATATTCGCATGTAAGGTACTGTATATTCAAGGGATATGTAGCGGAATCCCTCATCGAATTATGAATATGAATACATTATTCATAATTGATTTTTTCTCCCCACTGTGAGACATAAACACCAGTCGTTGCGATATATATATTATATATATATATATATATATATATATATTATATATATATATATATATATATATATATATATATATATATATATATATATATATATATATATATATATATATATATATATATATATATATATATATATATATATATATATATATATATATATATATATATAATGAACTACTAGAAAAATGTAAACCCTGAGAATAGCTTTCGCCAAGAACTGTTCATTATCAGTTTCCTGATAACTGCAAACGCACATACGCACTACTATCGTTGAGTGTATGTATTTTTAGGTAAAATGAATTGCCTTTAAGAAATATTGATCATTCAATAATTATGAATATGAATATATATATATATATATATATATATATATATATATATATATATATATATATATATATATATATATATATATATATATATACATAAATATATACATATAATATATATATATATATATATATATATATATATATATATATATATATATATATATATATATATATATATATATATATATATATATAATATATGTAAATATATACATACTTTCTTTTTTTCTGAATACTTTAATGCCTATGTCACGAAGAAAAATATAACCTCCTCTTCGATTTCTCAAGTCAAAAGACGTATCAGGTGCCTAATCAAAATGAAGCGAAATTACGTCAGCTCTTTGAAGTAGTGATGAATTTTCATTTTCAATTTACAGAGAAGCGTGAGTTTATTTGCGGACGAGAAAGCAAGATAGTCAGTTATTTTTCTTTTCCGTATCATTTTTTAACAAATGCTATAAAAAGACTTCTGAAAATTGTAGTTATCAGTGCAGTGCCTAATAAGAAATTCTATGCATTCTTATTTTATATATGACTCATATTAAAAAATAATAATGAATGATAATCCGTATCTAAAAAAACAGTAAAAAATTCACATTTTGGAATCATTTAATATCAGTTTAGGCATCAGAAACCAGAGCAATATTAATGACAGTAATTCGATAATCGAATATACGCTAGTTTGTATCATAATTAAATCATTCTAGTTACATCAAAGGAAATGACGAAAAATATTATTATTAACATGCTAATTACAAGTACAATACGAAAGGCAGCTATCATGAAAATCAATTGTAAAATTTATGTTACACCCAGGCTTGGTTTTTTAATAAGACACGACGACCAGTCTAAAACTTTCATATTGTATACCATTATCATAAAAAAATATTCTAAATGCATTAAACCTCACTTTTGTTCAGTCTAAGACTGACAGCACATAATTAGGAGAACTTAAAATTTGTGTAAGAATGGAGGTGATATGTAAATTAATTTCTACTGATTGCTGTATGCAGTTTTCTTCCTAAAATATGTACTATATGTAAGAGAAACAATTACACGCAAAACAAACGCAAGAAAAGTACAAAATCAACTATACTAATACTGAGGTCTGCATCACCCAAAATCCAAAACCATCTAAAATCTTCGTTGTCGCGACTTCTTTATTCAGGAATTAGACAATAAGTATACAATACCCGATACTAGTAAAAATCGACTCTATGAAAGTATGAAAATTAATGAAATTAAACAAATATGTAAATTCCTAAAGATTCGTACGAGAAATGCCGATTGTAGTTGTACAGACACACCTTTCAGAACCGGAATAGCTATGGATAAATAATAATGACGACATTGAATGTAATGCAAGATGATTTATAAAAACTGTAAATGATAAAAACTTTTAATAATTTCTTTTTTTTTTTTTTTTTTTGTTTTAGCAAAGCGAGATCGCGAAAAGGCTGATTACCGTGAAGTGTCAATGCATTATAACATTTTCGAAACACTTCTATTCCTTTGTTTAGTTTCTGTTGCCATATATATATATATATATATATATATATATATGTTTATATATATATATATATATATATATATATATATATATATATATATATATATATATATATATATATATGTATGTATGTATATGTGCATATTTATATAAATATATATACATATATACATACATACGTACTTATACACACACACATATATATAATTATATATGTATATACATTATGCAACAAAAAACTAGACAAATGTATAGAGTGTTTCGAAAAGGTATACGTTTAGAGGCTACAATTAGTATGTGTATACATATATATGTATATATATATATATATATATATATATATATATATATATATATATATATATATATATATATATATATATATATATATATATATACATACATTATTTGTAACTAATATGAATCTTATAACGCTCCATACGTGCTTCTAATTTTTTGTATTTCAGTATGTACAAAAATGAAGGTGATATCTTGTTTCTTGCGGATAAAAACAAGAAAAGTTTGGTAATGTAAATATCGAAGGGAGAAAAATTCCACGCATTTCTCTTCAGTGAAAACACGCCTTTTTTTCTAGTTATTTATTTTTTTCTGCAACTGACATACAGAGCCTTTGATCTCTGTGGGGTTCCAGAGAAAGTAACACGCCAAGGCTCTTTCAGCCTTAAGAAATCTCACCATATCAACATTTGCTCAACGCCAGGTCAGTGTCGAGGGGGATATCCATGGCGAAAAAATTGGTTTATTTAATTTATAATAACACTGACTAGTTTTTAGGTTTTTTGGTACATCGGAGAACATTGTTCATTTTACATTTTACTGTTAAAATATATATATATATATATATATATATATATATATATATATATATATGTGTGTGTGTGTGTGTGTGTGTGTGTATGTATGTATGTATGTATGTATACATATATATAGCCTATATTCTATTACCATAAATCAATATAGACTTATTTATTCATCTGTCTATTTAAAAAGAAGTATACTATTATCATAATAATCTACAAAGACATAGAGCTCATAAAATCGCTGAAATATATTTGCATAGTCAAAATTCGGAGACTTTTGTATGGCGATATTTTTTTCTTTTAAACTCCTTGTAAAGTGTAACAGGCAATAATATCAAATACTAAAGGAGGTATTTATTTCTTTGAAGAAAAATAAATACCTCCTGTCTTTACAACATTTGAACAGTGCTGCTGTCCATTTAATACACAGTCTAATAAATTAATAGGAATAATATAACCTTAAAATGAAAAACAGCATCTTTCACGCCAGCGTAAATCCTTTTACATCGTGATACTTGTTTTGAGAGTGATAAAGTTTACATGGGAAAGAGTAATTGGAGGCTTTAATTAGCATCTTTACCCGTAAGTTCTAAACACAAATGGGCTATAATTGGAAGCCTTCATATTTACCCAAATTCTACAAAAATGTTTCATACGGAATGCACTGAGTAGAAATCCAAACCAATCTACTTGTTATGCAAATTAAGATTGTTTTCCCATGCGGCACATAATTATCAACTGCACTCTTTCATTTAGTGGATTGTGAAAACAAAAATACTTTCGTCAGTAAGATGCTAATATATACATTATACATATAGATTACCAAGAGAAAACGAGCTACACCCTGTTATCATTATAGCTGTTTTGGTTACGGACGCTGTGCACAGTTTAGGGAAGAAAGTTATTCCAAACGAAAAGAAACTACTATTGAAGTGCAAGCAGATATTTTGTTATCTATTTTTATGTCTATTTGCTCTTTCTTTTACTCTGCGAATTTGCCTATTCTGAAAGGGGAACTGAGGAAAAAAACGAACATTATTTTTTAAATCTTTGTTTCAGCTATTCTGTGACTCTATTTACACGATTATTATCCATTTCTCCATCGCTGAATCTGAACGGGCAAAAAAATTTAGGAAAATAAAAGTCGCGCTTTTAATCGGAATTCTTTCCAGTCAGCGGAGTGACACTAATTCCAGTCAGGGCGATCATACCAAATCCAGCGCATTTTGCCTCTGATGTTGACAGTAATTTAAACTGGGAAGCTGTCGCTGCTGAATGGAAAGAAAGCCTGGATCACTTTTCCATTGCGACTCGCGCTGATCACAGATTGCCTTTCTACGCTGAGATCTGCTTGATTGCTTTCAAATAATGCTGGAGATTTTCTCCAACGGTTAAATCAGCTGTGACAAGGAAAATATAATTATTCTGTCCATTTATTACGATAAATAAGTTTTGCAAATCAGGGCTCGACGGACTCATGATGAGCTGTCTGTTTAGGAAAATGAAATAGGTAAGATTGTGAATTTTTTTTTTTTTTACGGAGAGCTTATAGCATACCAGCACTCATAAAACTAGGCAAAGCTCACCTTATGGAGATGATACACTTCTTTTATCATTTTAGTAAAGTGGTGGATATATAAAACTTCGCTCATTTAATAATTATTAACCCTTTTTGCTTTCTACGGAAATATTATATTACTTAATATGCAGGACAAATAAGATTCGTGTTTTGCCGTATATAATGTAAACCTATATATATTCAGATTTATATATAACCTTTAATTGAGAAGTTCTTCATGAACCGTTCACTGCCGCATCAGTCTTTAGTTTAGCCTCTTCCGGCACGATTTCGCAACTCATTTATTTTCATATATTTTATCACGAATTTCACATAACACAAAGTCTACCCTTGTTATCGTTCCCTTGTAGTTATCAATGAATGAGTTATTCAATCAATCTCCATCGTGCAACACTCCAAATAACTAAAGGCAGTGTTGTACAATTTAACCATAGTTCAGATGCCGGGGCAGACTGTCAACGTCACAATACATGCACACATTGTAAGTAACCTTCATGTCTTGCATATAACAAAACAGATCAAAATAAATAAGGAATTTCAGCGGTGTCACCGCGCACGAAAGTTGCTGGTAAAAATGGCTATCACGTGCTCTCCATTTCATGTCATTTACCTCCGGTTAACTGCCACTCTCTGACTCCCAGCACGGCCCTGATCCCAGCACGCATACTCGAATTTCATCCAATTATTTGTTGCTGGAACAGAACAGAAACAGAGCAGATACATTTCGTGGGGGTCATACTTTTAATCAGAACCCTGCCGGATTTCAAGCACTGAAACAACGTTAATTGCAATCAGTATATGATACAAATTTCATTGCTCAATACAGTGTCTATCTTCATGTACTACAAGGCTGTTTTTTACGTCTTTTAATAACTGATTTTGAGTAATATGTTTTCGAACCTCTCAATGATATTGAAGCTTTGACGATAAGTATTAACAGGACTTTAATGAAAGAAATCGTAATTATGGAGGGAACTGTTACACAGAGAAAACTTTAATTTTCTGTCATATATTACTTATTCTGCATAAAGAAATATAAAAATTAAAAACAAAAATATATGAGAAAAGCAACAACTTTTTTTCCATAATAAGTTCCCAATAATTTGAACTCTGATTCAAACCGAGTTTTACATAGGTCACCAAAATAAAAAAGCTGAAGTTAATGTTACGAGTGCCAAGACGATATTCTCTTATGAGGGCCTGAATGGGTTCTACCTGTAGTAAGAAGTGATGGTCCATAATCCGCCAAAATGTATATTATCAAAAAGTGAGGCCCGGACGAATTAATCTTTACGACACTGGAGTTGAAACCATTAGCAACATATCCCCGACCCCGCCCCCCTCTCTCTCTCTCTGATTTAAGCTGCGGATATTTCTTAATAAAATACGAAGAGATTTTATGATCTCACTGTATATGTAGTTTACATCAATCAACAACAGTTTGTAAAGAATTAAAACTACCAAGCGATGAATCTTAAAGTGAAAAAAATCTCGCAATCTAAAATTGCTTTTGGTAGTCGTAGTTCATCGAGTCTTTGGTTTTATGCCTCACTAACTCCTAACCTATTACACTTTATCAAAAATCGTCACGTGGTTATTTCATCAACTATGTGAATTGGCCATTTGATCCAAAATGTATTTTAGAGATAGACCAAAGGCCCTGCATCCTCAGTCCAGAAGATATGATGTCCAGCTGTGTTAACTCGATATTGTACGAATTCCACTCTTTATAGCACATTCTCATGTATAGTATGAGTATGACTTTTAAGGCTGTCAATTATTTTTCATTGCACAAAAACTAGTAATAATGACGATGACGATGATGATGATAATGATGATTTGCCATTTTTATATATATATTTTTACCCCAAAAAAGGCTTAGTCCAAATAATTGTCGGGTTGTAAGTTGTTCTAGAAGAAATTTGAATTCGACATTTTGTGTTAAAGATTTAATTTTAAAAAGTATGAAAAATATGATGTATACACTATGTGTAAAACTACCATGAACATATCCTTATTAAAAGACTATTGATGGATTCTAGAGATAAAAAAACTGAACGAAAACAGTTTTTTACTAAAAATAAGAAAACCTCCCTCCTCTCTATATATTAAAGAAGAACTAGAAAATAACCCCATAGAGGTCGTTCACATATTGCTATTCATTTGTTTACTGCATCCGAGAAATAATGAATTGCAACAGCAAGCGTTATTTACATACGCATTTTGTATACAGTTCTAGTTCCATTTCCAACTGACCTGATGGACTCCCAAGTTGATGCTGAACGCTTATTGCGTGGACACAGCTTTTAAATAGTACTGGAGACTAACCTATATATTTCATTTAGTTTACCCAAAAGTAAACACGCGCAGTGTACCATCATCTCATTGTGGATGGACCCATTTCGGCGCTAATAAAATATTTGACTTTGAGAGATGTACATATGGTTGATCCAGAATATGTTCGCGTTCTCTTTAGTCAGGGAAGTATGCATAACGTGATAGATAACAATTATTCTTCATAAAAGAGGTATGCTAAGCGAAAAAGGAGTGTTTTTTTTTTATTTCTCATCCTACTGCAAACTTTAGGATGTTCAGTAGAAGACAAATCCCAAAATATAATACGAAACGAGAAGTTTGGAGCTGACTGCTTTGTCTTTGTAGTATTTCATTAATTTGACACAAAGGCCAACGAGTACCACATAGCCTTTCTGTTGACCGGATTTTGAACTGGCATTTACATAAATAAATAATTTACAAAAAAAGTAATATCAAGGATATCCATGACTGCTCTTAGCGTGGATTTGAAGATATCGAAGTAAGACAATTTATTCTCATACATTGCTTATCTTGGCTCCCAAGATTTTTAGCTCAGAAGTAATCAATGCAACACCGAATAAAAAGGAACTTAAGCGCTACTTGCTGTTGATATTTTGATTCAGGCTGTGCATGTCGTTCATGCATTTCAATACACGCAAACACATACACACCACTTACAAATTTAATTCTTTCATTATTGTCTGTACGCATCCGTTTTCTTCTTTTGTTTTGTAATTTACTCTTTACTGTCAAAACAACACAACCTCATTTCCTCATCATAAATAATTGCAGAAAGAAAAGTTTTTCTGAGAGGAGTAGAGGATATGGCCTAATGATAGGAAATACTTGTCGAGACGTTCAGTGGATACAAGCAAAATTATAATTCCACATTCCATGGTATGATTGCCAAAATTATAATTCCACATTCCACGGCAGGATTACTTTTGAGCATGAATATAATAGTAATACAATTTAATAAACTTTTTTTTTATTCATGTGCAATGCTCCTTGTAATTTTACATTTTCACTTGAACTTAATTACCAAGTTGGAGTTGTCCTTCATGCTCTAGTACAAATACTTAGTGTCTAGAATACTTGCTGTGAATTACTTTTCTGTTCAATATTTTCTTCGTTTCATATAAGCTAGCGATTAACTGAAATAATAACAAAAAGCCCATCTATCTTCCCACTGTAATAAATCCATAGGACTTTCCTTTGTCTCTTAAAATTCAAAGTCCCAAACCAAAAGCCACGCATGCACTCGCAGACAGCAAGACTATATACCGTCGCAAAGAGAGGAATCAAATATATTCTGGGCTATAATTGTGCATATTCTGTTTATGTAGGGAATAAACTTCTAAGCATATGACAGCAAAGGTAAGGTTCCAGGGTCATTAATGTCCTCAATGAGAGTAATTATAACTTTCCATGATGTAACAAGGGCATTTCTCCCTCACCGACGTCTCATAAAGAGAATTTATCTTCAAGATAGTTGTTCATTAGTATCCAGAAAACAGTCAAAAGAAGTAAAAATTATAAATCCAACCCAATGCTCACCCATTTCTTATTGTATGGACAATGGAATTAATTAGTATTAGTGCGAAGGTATGTGCCATAGTTAATTTGGTGAACACGACGATTACAACAATGTATATCTGCTAGTGTGAAAGTAATAGATACGAAATTATAATACATACTTATATATATATATATATATATATATATATATATATATATATATATATATATATATATATATATATATATATATATATATATATATAAAATACATATATATATATATATATATATATATATATATATATATATATATATATATATATATATATATATATATATATATATATATATATATATATATATGAAGTAATGAATGGCTAACACTGTTTGAGCTTCTTCAGCAGCACAGGATTTGTTGAAATCTTAACTCCACAAAATTCATCTCTATGATTTTGTCAACCACAAATTTCCTTCATTAACGAGTGCATATAAAATGAATTCTATAGAACCCTAAATGTTATATATGCTCATTGCTTAAAACCCTTTCATTTTAGCTTTTAACCGTTATGAAGGCCTCAGCAATTATGATTAAGTACCTGGTTAAGCCCTCAAATCTAGCTTTTGAGTCGCATAGTTATTGGTTGAAGGTGAATGTTTCTTTTCCGAAGTTTCCTGTGTTCATTACTTCCCACATCTTTTTTCCCAGTATTTTTCTCGCATGATATCTCTCGCTTTGAAAGTTAGCTGTGAGTCTGAGTGCAGAAATCCTTTAAATTGAGACTTATATGTCAGAATAGTTCCTAGGAAAGATAATAAAAATATATATAATGAATAGCGAATACAAAGTTTTTTTGCGGCACCCCCCCAAAAAATATCTTTTTTAGTGAGCATATTTCACTCCAGAGCGAGTAATAAAATAATTTTCTTAGGGTGTCAGAAAAAAATTTATAACACAACTTCATTCAGAAATTAAGTTTTAAAAATGGACAAATCAATCTTAGAAAGAAGTAAAACAGAACACCAAATGATAAGACGTTCTCTTTTCGAAGAATTCAGTTAGTTCATTATTAGACCAGTATGAAGAATAATGTTTTTTTCTTCATGCATAAACGTTAGTTCCCCTTCACTATAAACATGAATAGTTTCACGTCTACAAAGAAACCGCATTCAGCTAACAATATAATTCGTTTGGTGGCCATTGTTTTAATCAAAATGGGCTTTCCTAGGGGAAAACTAGACTAATTCTTTCGTTAAGACTAATGAATTGATCAATCTTCTTTTTGGGAAGAAAAGAAATCTTCTCGAGGAATCTAATCAACGTGCAGAAAAATGCGAAGGCTAGGAAAAGAACCTTAGAGAACTTTAAGGTTTTCTCATTTAGAGAGGAGATTTATTACTTATGTGGCAATAAGTAATGAGGATTACTGAAGGTTGTTAAATGCTAAAGAAATTCATAAATTAGAAGATACTGACTTTTGCTTGAAAGGGATATAATTAGATGAGATGTAATTCTTACGACTCTATCCAACTTACCAATACGATATTATCAGTGGGCTGCTATTGTTAATATATGTACTTGGGAATCAATTTTAGTGTGTAAGTCTTTTCATAATTACGATCGAAGCTGGAAGAACTACAGTAGTATGATACAGATTAGAGACTGAAAAACTTCGTGATAAAATATTCATTCAATAATTTGAGAAACTCAAAATCCACTAAGAAATAGTTAGAACGACACCTGGCAATAATATTTTTAGTGTCAGGTTACATACCGATGAATGATGCAGTTAAAAGCCTGACCACAAAGTATACAGTGACTCCAAGCAGAGATAATTAACTACAAGAAATGAAAAACAGCATTTCACTAACTAATTAAGGCAACTATGCTATTACACTGGATCGCCTAAAATTCCTTAGAAGAGAGATGAATATATACATCCAATGGCAAAATAACAATTTAGAATCAGATACTTTAAAATGATGTCGTAAAATAAAAAAAAACACAAACAAACAGCTGATTTGCTTTGAAATTAAAGTGATTCTTGAAAAGCACTGGAGTAATAGGTACCCGTAAATACTGCGAATAATAATAATAATAATAATAATAATAATAATAATAATAATAAAAGTGGCTACGAGCATTAATATAGTTGCAGTTATAACCAGATAGCGTAAGAGAAAGGAAAAAAGGAAACTGAAGGTGATGCATAATAATAATAATAATAATAATAATAATAATAATAATAAAAGTCGCTACGAGCATCAATACAATTGCAGTTATAAACAGACGGCGTAAAAGAAGATAAAAAAAAAACGAAGAGTCGGTAAAAACATCAGAAACATAATTTTCTAGCATCTAAGTCCAGTCGTTGACCAACTAGCATACCATAGGCCCATGGAGCAGTCTGGATATAATTTACTCTCTCTCTTTCTCTCTCTGATTGCACTGCCGTTGTTTTAAGAAACTCTTAAGAAACTTGTTTACAATTGTGTATGAGGAGAGCTAGCAATAACTTTCAACACTCTACCTAAGCTTTACTATGAGGGTTCTTGAAACTTTATTGTCTGCTGTCAACTGCAGGGCTATTAAGGAAACTTTCCACTTTAAGCTCTTCTGTGGCTTCGTTACCTTGCACACGTCGATGTAAATATAGCTCTAACCCCAACCCCATGCCTCTCTCTCTCTCTCTCTCTCTCTCTCTCTCTCTCTCTCTCTCTCTCTCTCTCTCTCTCTCTCTCTCTCTCTCTCTGACTTTTAATATGTAAGTGTAAAGCATCAAACCAATCACTTTTTGAACTACATTCCACTTTTTCTATTAAGGAAACGGGATTTCTAGGTGAAGAAAGCATATATGAAATAAAGACAAAAAAATATTTACTTCGTAAGAGTCATAATGATAATGAATGAACAACCGACACAATAATATAAATTTGAAAACTAATTACATATAGCTGACAATCCATTTTTATATTTTAGCAATTCTTCAGCGATGAATATCAACAAGAGATTAACAGAAATACTAACAGTAACCCACAGAACATAGAACATGGATGAGTTAATGATATTTATATGCATTTTACCACGGACTTCCATTTCGAAATTTAGATTGATATGGGTTGTCGCTCCCAGAATCCAGCATCCAGAGAAGAACGGGTCTGCTAACGTGGTAACGAAAATAAGACCTTTTGTGCTCAGGTAGTCACGTGAGTCCCTCTCTGCTAGATTCGGATGTCCAGGTACCGCGCTCATTTAAATAGTCTTTTCTTTTCTGGTAATCCGTTTCCTTTAGTAAAACTTATGTTCAGTTAAGAGTTTTTCTTATTTTTCACTTTAATGCTAAACAAATTCACACAGCCATGAGTCATTAACGGTCCGAGAGGATAGAAATGTCCAGGAAGAAGGATAAAAACAAAGCTGTTTTCATCGTAAGTATTTTTGTATGGATTCATTATACCCATTCGGTATTAGTTCATTAGTTTCATAGATTTTCTTTTTCTTTTTCTTCATTACAGTAATTTTATTTAGATAATTCATCCTAATTATTACGTCTTTGGATTCATCAGCTTCAGACAATTCTAATTCAGAATCAAGCGACTTTATGCAGTCTTTAACTTCCCGTGAGGTTTCGCCATGAGTTGCAATAAATGTCTCTCTCACAATAGATAAGTGAGACGTGAAAGCATCAGAAGGTGGTGCAAGTAGGTCTGCCTACGCTGATTATGCTCAGCCATGTATTTTCTGATAAACTGCAGTCTGGTGTTTCAACTCCTACTTTAAGATATTTCAATGCAAATTTCTTGACGATGCAGCCATCAAAGTAACGAAGAGACTGTTCTTCTGTTACGTAAGAAATTGATTTTTCAAGTTTTCCTTTCTCTTTCTTAGCCAGATTCTGTTCTTCTCTAACATCATCCTTTAGCCTTTATTTTCAATTTTAAGTTCACTGGTCAGATTTTTAAAGAAAATGCTAATCAGACGCATTTCTATTGATAATTTCCGTTCACTGCTGTGAACTAGCAGATGATAACTGCTTATTTAAAAATCAGTGCAATGTCTTTTCCTAACACTCTCCCAAGCAAAATAGAAAATTCACCGTATTTAACTTATCATGTGGTCCATTCATTTGACGTGTGCAACCAAAAAAAATATTCCACCATATCTTGGTATAATCGCCTTGTAGGTATGAATTAAAGGCTATAAAATTTACCTAGTAATTCGTAAAGGTCTGTAAGAGATTTGACAGAATTTCTGAACTTTGAAATCTCTAAAGGCAATTAAATCTTGAGTTTGCTACTATTATTGTTTTCATGGTATCTACTTTTTCTGCGCCTCATAATTAATCCCAAAAGCTCTTCTTGTTACTGTCATCTAGTGCTAAAGAAGAATTCATAATATCAATCCACTTATCAGCAACATATATCAAATTAGTAGTTTCTTCCAAACTGCTGCTGTTTAAGAGACCTTTCTTACCTAAGTAGTCATTTGCACTTGCAATCGAAGTGGATAACAACTGTTATCCAGTTCACACGCTGTTTCTCTTGGCCTAACAAGTTAAAATGACTTCCATTTAACTTATAAGAAAGGCCACATTCTGCTTTTCCCTGACGAGTGGAAGAATCAGAAACAAAACTTCCATCTTGCAACTTGATTTCATGCCGTCAGTAATATCATCCCTGCAAAAGTGCGAAGAGCAAATTGTAGCATTATCTGGGTTTAGTTGATCAAATCGTCGACATGCTTGTATGCGTGCATCTCTGAAACTTTCACCTCTCGAAAAAACGAAAGAAGCTTATGCTTAAACCTAAATATTTGATTTTCTTTTTTGTGTTAAAACAACCCAAAACAGTGCAGTTGTTCGGCATTGTGCTGACAATATTTTAAGAACGTGTTTGACCGGGAAAAATGTTTTCAGACTGACATTTACTGCGAGAAGAAATGTTGGCAAATGAGTCACTGTACAAGACAACTGGTATTTTGTGCTAGAATCTACACATATAAATTAATATCTATCAAAGAAATCCTTAGAGACAAGATAAAAATAAAATATTAAGAGAGGGACATATTTGGGGTTGCCTTTTTAAGATTTGGGTTGGCTTAGCCTGAGCCCCAGTCGAGGTTTGGGGGCTCGCGTGAACTCATTTTCCTAACCGCTCAGACTCAGACCTGTGTGTTTGTAGACCCGTTCTTCTCTGGATCCTGGTCGCTCCTAAAAATACGAAAAAATGGATATTTAAAAAGTACTTTGAAAATCAAATAGTATTAGGGCTTAATCATGACAGTCGCTTCTCCCGAACTACAATTATAACTTTTCCGAAAATATTTCAGACGCAAACTTTGTTAAACTTCAGGTTTATGTTAAACTTCAGGTTTTACCTTTTCTACGAATATGCTAGACTTAAAATATCTGCCGTTTGGAGGGAAATGTCCGACTTGTGTGGGAAAAAGAGCATTACTTTTTCTAGTTATCATACTTAGAAAAAGTTCCACATTCCACGTTTGGACAACAATTCTAGTCCTTTTGGTGACTTTGGTACCATTCAAGATCTTTGTCATAATTAATTACTTGAGCTGATGCTTTTCCGAAGACAAGAAAGAAAAATAAAAGAAAACGTAACTTTTAGTGAGGGCCTTTACGAAGACGCCATTCATTATTTAAGGGTAATGACTTCAAGTTCTGTTTGTGAGTCGTGAGTGTAAACAATATTTTCGTGGACAAGAGAGAGAGAGAGAGAGAGAGAGAGAGAGAGAGAGAGAGAGAGAGAGAGAGAGAGAGAGAGCTTATCATGAAATGTGAAGATCGGGAGAGACTGAGGTGTAGGTTGGCACTGTGGCTTATCGATATGTACTCTTCATTTTCTGAGAGTTAATTTGTTCAATTTAAACAGACATTGACCTGATAAACGGAAAGTTTAATCGGCAATATTTCATATTTTTATTTCACCAATGTGCGAGTCGTTGGTCGTGATCTTAGAAATGAAACAAATTTCAAAATTGACAATTATAAATACTTTAATCTATATGCAGATACAATAGAATACAAGCTATCACGAAGCCTTTACAGAAATTCGTTTGGCTGCTACTCTTGAAAATTAGATGTTACAATATCCCGTAATTTATTATGCAAGAAAACAGATCCAACAGCAAGGGATCACGGTTTTAATTTTATATTAGTTAAAGGAACCGCTGCCACCAAAACCTTTCTATCGCATTTAATGCTTATCGATAAGTCTCATGAAAATATTTACATCATGATTACCAAAATTTACGTGATTCAACGATATGAAATAATTGGTCATAAAAATATTAGCCAATTAACATAAAAATGTAGCAAAAGCCAATGTTATTGTGTGTAAATTATTAGTAGTTATTTTATTATTGTTTTGGTGATATTTATTACATCTGCTTATTAATTCCACCTAAACAAAAGACAAAAATAAGAACGACAAAATATTGTTTAAGACATAAATTCTATTTGTTATTTTTATTCGCTACATTTTATGCAGCAAAAATAATTGGATATATCTTTTTCTCGTTCATTACCATTAATTTTTGTGGAGCTATATTTTCCCATTGGGAAAGCCCTCTTGGATTTAAAGAATTTTTCATGCAAACACCGTTTTATAAGCAATGCAAAGTTAGTGTAAGACTACTGTTATCATGGGCAATTATATTTTCCTTTTATTTTTGTTATTTATTGAATGGGATATATACCAAATTTTATATATATATATATATATATATATATATATATATATATATATATATATATATATATATATATATATATATATGCGTGTGTATGTATGTGTATATCTGTTTGTGGTGCGTGTATTTATGCATGTTTGTATATATTTTATTAGCTATATAAATCCACAAAAAAGAATAAAAAAATAAATCTTCCTCCCTTTTAGAATAGAAATGAGCAGAATTTTTAATACGTCCAGTGAAAAATAATCTATGCACAACAATGGAGAAAGCTACGTAAATATCATAACATTCTTAGTGGCTTAAAATCAATAGCATTCAGGGTATTTTGTTTGCGTCTTCAACAAACTGCCAACACGTATTACCTTATCCTTCAGAATGTCACTCTGACACTTGATTTTGTTTTAAACTGAATTTGACTCAACAAGTTTTCGTCTACACGCATCAAACATTGTTGCGATTATTTCAATGCCTTCAGGTTATATGATAGTTTTTCTCTGCCACTTGTTGAAAAACAGCAATATTTTCAACTCCTATTCTAATTATATCCTGTTTTCTTCGATCAGACTTATAGAATTACCTATATAAACTTTGACTCATGCTCTATGAGGAGATTGATAGTTACATTGCTTTCTAGATCTGCTTTCAAAGATGATGTATTCTTTCACATCTCTCTTGTTTTTTGAGGTTTGTTATTCATTAACTATGAATAATAGCAACTTCACATCATACAAAATAATGTCTAAACCTGCAAGATGGCATATTTTGTTAATGAAATGTGTCTACGAAGTTCCAAATTTAGCCAATTTCGTTTACCAAATAACCTGAAAATAATAATGCAACCCAGAATATGTGATATGTTGGTCAGAAATGATTATGGATGTAAGGTAACAAACTGTTTTTATGAATCAATTCATATAACAGGAAATCGTTCGTGATTCCCTGCAACCCGTCCCCTTCAGTAACCTCCGGACTCAATTAATTAATAGCTTCATTACGTAGGCATGAATTAAATATTTTTATTCGATATTTACACGCATGCTATAGACTGCCTGTCTTTCATGTTTCATTACTCCATTTCACAGTGGATGCAATGTCACGGTTTATTAAAACGCTCCAACGTGCACTATATAGATTCGATGGCAATGGCGAATCTATAAAATGTGAACTCACACGACGAATATTTAAAATGTTGGAACGTAATCATGGGTGGCAGCTGTAATATTTATCTATTAGTATCAGATTTCCACTTGCATTATTTATTTGTGAAAATAGAGGACAATTACTGTTTTCTCGATTACCAATTTCAGAAATGCACACGAAGATAGCTTTCTTTCAAAATGAGAGGGGGACGGGATGGGTGGGTATTTGATATGGTGCAGCTGAATCAATACTTCTTTCATTTAATAATGAATAGCCTTGCAATAGCTGCTGAACGAAGCAACAAATAACGCAGTCAAGAAGGGAAGTATGATGTCCGAGAACGTTTTAGCTGTTGAGTTCAGATTGCAATGAAATATTGGGCGGGAAAGAACCCCTGTAACCGGTGGCCTCAGCAAGTAGGTCACGAAGTGACCTCCTGTTTTGCACGTTTGCAGCTGAGGATCTCCTGTGGACACGAGAGCAGTCCATTATTTTCGTGCTGCTAATGCAAACAGTAAGAACTGGGAAACAAATCGGTTCTCCATAGAAGTTACAAAATTCCATTATTGAATACGCCACTTTTGAAATGCATTTCATTTCAAACGTTATACATATATATATATCATTAAGGCGATCGGTTCGCGCCCTCTGTTCATTATTGAGTGTCATATATTCAAACGTTAATTGTGGGTACAGATTATTGGATATGTATAGGAGTAATTATTTCTCCCTCGCAATGTTATGTTTAGTAAGCCTTTACATCATTTACTAAGCTATGATTTGAAAGCGACAAACCAGGAATTCCATGTACAGAATTTCAATAACTACCATAACCCCTCTAATTTATAATTGTTATAAAAGAAATTTATTATAATACCTTTAAAATGTATTTAGAAACACTGATTTTCTTACTATTTCATGTTGGTGCAATTCGAAGAACAAACCACTTATATCTAAATATCTAGAAAGAAGGGACTTCAACTTTATTGTGTAAGAAAAATCTTGTCCAAATGTATCAAGCAACACACACACGCACACACACGCACACCCCACACACACGCACGCACGCATGCACGCACACACACATATATATATAGGCTATAGCATATTAATACGTAAAGCAGAATTATATGCAAAACCTGCACATGGAAAATTAGCATCAAGATAAAAAAATATTATTCCGCACTCAGATCAGGAGTGGAATGCAATTCTGAATTCTCCGAAGAGCTGAAAAAGAAAGTACAAAGAAAGAACTGGATCATCCATATCCTGGGAGGGATGAGGTTCTGTAACGCAATAAAAAGGTGGAAATTCAGATAGAATATCATAAGGAAAGTAAAAGATGCCTTATGATATCCTTCAGACCCGATGGATGATCAGAAACCCTGCACCAGAATATCACGCCAGGAGAAAAATCTGTCAATCTTAAAATGAATTTTTTTCCCATTCATTGTGGTTTATCTCAAACCTACGTCTGCTAATCAAAGTCAAATGCTATTTTGAAAACAATTACACCACTCCTCTTTCTGTTCTTAAATCCCAGATCTCATCTATATTTATATCTTAAAATATCAATTTTTGTGAAAAAAGGAGAACACTGGTTTACCCCTGATTCATGTTAATAAGCCATAAATATCAACATAAACACTGAAAAATTTTACTCGTGTTTCCTTACGCTAAGGTCAAAATAGATATTTCTCATAAAAAAATAAACATTAGCAATGCGAATAATTACCTTTAATTCTAATTGGAAACGGAATAAGGGGCATTTAAAATCACTTATAAAATTAATTGACATTCATATCTCTCGGGTCGTGCCCCAGGGGGGAAAAACTTGTTCTGAAATTTAAACGCACTCGGGAATATTTTTAATGTCGTCCTTTCCATTTTATTTCCCCAACATAAAATCCTGAATACATTTTGCAAATTCCCTGAAATTTTTATTTGATTGTTTTTACAGAGTTCAGTGGTAAATGTCGGGCAAAAAAGTGAAATGGATGCGCCGTGTGCACAACGTGTTATGAAACTGTTTGGGATTTGAGTTAGCAAAATGGCTTTGAAAATAAATATCTAAAAGCATTTCCGATTCCGTGCTGTGAAAAAAAAATGTTGTATGGGTACGCTCGGCAGTGCACATAACGCTAATGTGGATATCGAAGCTAGCAATTGGGTATGACCATCATTCAAACATTATGACCATCATTCTAACATTTTCCTTCGTGTAAATAATAAACTATTCTTTTAGGTACTAGATAGAAAATTTTATTATTCAATTAAGGCTGCAATTATTTGTTACGAGTAACAAACAAATCTATAAATACATATAGGAATAAACAAT
>NC_089747.1:45230475-45240475 GCF_040412425.1 Macrobrachium rosenbergii | reverse complement strand
GTATTGTTTTTACTATAGCAATATGAAAGGTTCCTCAAAACGAGGAATGTATCATTTAATGAACACCGTAATCCAGACAAGAAAGCAAATGCTACAGAAGAAATGGGAACGAATGAAAGTTCTCGAATTTTAAATCATAAGAAAAGTGGCTCAGTCTGCTTTGTCAAATGGACAGAGAAATAAAAACGAAATAAATAAAAGTGGTATGGGGGTAGATGAAGTATGGCGAGTACATGGGAATACATTGGTGCTTTTCACTTCATGAATGGATGCACTAAACCGCAAGAAACCACTACTACAGATACACTAAGCAAAATAATATGTTGTAACCATGTTTATTTTAATCCTGAATATCCTACATATGACTAAATTTGACAAGTTAAAGGAGCATTTGTTCATATATGCTTATTGTGCCATGAAAATTTACTCCTGAAGTAATGTTGTCATGCAAGTTACTCGTGGAGGCAAATAGCAATTACACTAAGCACTTCCGTGTTACAAAGACTACAGTATTACGCAGAAGAAACTTTTAATACAAAAAAATAATGGACCCCATATCAAAACAATTGTAATAATAAATTTCATTGCAACAGAAATTTAAAGTTTTGGTCTCCTTAATCATACTCATGTGAACTGGGCTACACCTTACAAGACTCTGCATTTGAAAAAATTTCTTGGAAACCAATATTTTTTCCTATATGTATAATGATATGAGATCAGTCTATTGAAGTTCTTCCTAAGGATTCTTTTGCATATAATATTAATGTATAACTCACAGAAATTGGATATTATAATGATTTTTATTCTGACATCTACGAAAGCTGTATAAATTCACCATTTCTTTTTTCTCCCTGAAGATGTCTTCTTTAACGGAAAGGGGGGTCTGCTCTTAATAGATTCTTCAATATTAGGTTTACCCATCAGTAGGGGGAACACATTCTTCCAATTTGCTACTACAGGGAATGGCTTTAAGACTTCGTCTATCATCTTCGCTACCTGGTCTTCGAGAGAGAGAGAGAGAGAGAGAGAGAGAGAGAGAGAGAGAGAGAGAGAGAGAGAGAGAGAGAGAGAGAGAGAGAGAGATTCTATTTTGGTCTAAGAGCTGAGAAATGATGATTTTATAAGCGTTGTCGTTTCTAGTGAAATAATTAAACTCGCTATTTGGAAAGCAACAGAAATCATAAAACTGTTCATTTAAAAATCTGCACATTTTCAAAATCATACTAAATACACGAGCTCTTGAAAGAAAATGCCGAATAAACAGCCGTCAATTTACACTGTGAATACAATCAAAACGATGCTTTAGTCTACCATCTGAAGTTTTGATTCAGTCATCACAGTTTACGTTATCTATAACATGCCACATTTGGAAGTTGTTTTGGTTTCTAGTATCCTTAATATTGTTGCTAATATCCTCGAAAAGTTCATATACATACGGTACTGAATTGTGAATATTGATGGAAAAAAAAAAAACATAAACCCGCTGAGATGATATGTTTAGGTGGCATACGTAGAGTAAAAAGGATTGAAAAAAGTCGCGTAAAGAGGAGACCTGCAATTATAACAACAAAGTTAACGTATTTGAAAAGATCGATCAGACTGCTTCGAGATGATTTGGTCATGAGGGGAGAATGACAGGGAATAGTTTAGTAAAAAAAAGTAGTGTAGAATTCTAGAGTACTGGGAAAAGGGTTGGGGGAGGGGAAACTGAAAACTGCTGGAGAGATGGAGCAAAAGACTTTTTGTTAATGTGCTTGACTCAAGAGAAGGTGACGGTGTTGCGATCTTCATAAAAACGAAATGAACTATTAATAATAATTAGAAATCGCTCATCGGCTTCTGCCATATTCGTTCATAAAAATTAAAGAAAAAAATCTATTATTCAAGTTAGAATGTACACAGGTTGTTTCACAGATTTTCTGTTCTCGAGTTTCGTTATCTACTTGCTGATATTTTCATTAAAATCTAAAAGGGGTGAACCATAAAACAGTTGGAAAATGTGTACTCATCAGTTTTCAAGTTCATTGATGTTTACTGCAACTAATATGGCTCACGCTAATGTCTGAAAGGAAAAGAACATTTTCGTAAGAGTGGTAAAAATTTCTCGATTTATGATCATGGAAAGAGCTAAATAAAACTCATCACTCCCTGTAGCTTGAGAAAAAAAAAAATCAGTATATTTTTATTTTCACGTATTTTTTATTCTAATGTTTTATAATGAAACTCTTCCGCATGGATGGAAAACCGGATTTTTCAGAAAGTATTTTATTTTATCTTTCTGACATGCAGAGCACTACAATAAACATAATGAAAAAATGGCCACGCAGCTGTCATCTAAATGATATGCACCAATATTATGTAACAGAAATTTTGGCAAAATAACCAAGTGTAGGAAGATTATAATCCATGATTCTAAATTTTGATCTCATGTCTGAATATTCATGAACAAATGAACTAATATTTTTTTTTAATGGAGGAAATGTTATTTTCGGTAATGTTATATGTAACAGAGATACGGAACACACTAATGTAAATTTAATAATTCTATATTAAACGTTTTACTAAAACTACATTAGTCCACAGAAATGAATTCTATCTTTTTTTCTCCTGATATATGTTTTTTTTTTTTTAAATATGTTTTAGAGTCAAGAAATATAAGGTAATGGTTACAAAATAAGACTGTTTTTCATAAGACTAGATTATATATATATATATATATATATATATATATATATATATATATATATATATGAATATACATCTATATCTGTATATATATATATATATATATATATATATATATATATATATATATATATATATACATATATAACACATGATTTAGAGAGAGAGAGAATACAAATTAAGAACATTTCACAGGTCGCTAATTCTCTACCCGAACGAACACCTTTAAAGGGAACGAAGGAAAGGGGAAAAGTAGCATTAAGAGGATAAAATATGAACTGGCGTCTGAAGGTTCCATGTTGGAGCTATAAAGCTTACCACGTCTAGACGCAAAGCGGATTAAAGTCTTATTCCAGTTCTTGAAAACAGACGAGTGTAACTGCTAATTGATACTTAAATCTCTAAAAGAGAAATATAAACTTCCCTGCCCAAAAATAAAAGACCTCAGCAAATATGTGAATCAGATTGAGATTTCGTAAGAGTTCCTGTGCTGCACTGCATATCCTTCACTTTCCATTGCCACTGCTCTTGCTAAATGTCATAACGTGTCTTCTTGGCACTAAGTTAAAATGAAAACGGAAGCCTCAGGGGAAAATAGAGAATGTTGAGTCAATAATTTACCAAAGTTGAAATATACCACAGTGCTGTCTGTGACACTGAGCAACCAACAGTTCTTCTGAACATTAATAATGAAGCAAACCAAAGAAAAACAGAAAGACAGAGTGTAGGGTCACATATGGACCTACACGATCGTCAATCTTACCTGGCCGCCCGAAATCATACCCTGCGGGGATCCACTCCTCACAGAGAAAATCTCGGGACATGCACGCCGGGCACGCGTGTTTAAGAAACACACCCGACAGCATACACTCATTTAATGTATACTATTTATCACGTCAAATGTATCATCCCTACTGGAAACAATATAATGTCAGCTTTCATTCCTACTGGAAACAATATAATGTCAGCTTTCCAGCTATATTCATCAGAACTCTGTCCGTAACTTGTATATAGAATTGTGGACCATTTTCCATTCTCAAACAAACACAGTTGAATGTATGTTAATCTCTAGTTTGTTCGCCTCGTGCCAGGAGCTACGTTTTGATTGTTGTCTTGAATAAATTACTAAGTTTGTAGACGCAGCCTCTTATTCAAGCCTTCGCTGCAAAAGATATAATTTAAAATGTTTTATACTCTTCATAGGAGTGAAGGATTAACAGGAGACCATGACGGCAAAAATGAGGACAGAAAATTGTGAACATAATGAGGGAAATGATTATACTTAGAATGTTGAAGGCCAGTGAGATATAATGGGTACAGCAGTCACGAAGACTAATAGGGATAAGCTTAAAAATTGAGAGAGAGAGAGAGAGAGAGAGAGAGAGAGAGAGAGAGAGAGAGAGAGAGAGAGAGAGAGAGAACATTTTCACTTTGACTGACTGGAAGGTATCACAAGAGTCTGATTGAAGTATGAAGTACAGTACAGACAAAAAGTAGAGAAAAAGTTAGATCATGAAATATAATGGAATAAATATTGATATTTAGAGGCTAGAGAGAAAGGTTATACTAGAAGAAAAATAATAAAAATCGAAATTTGAAGATTGAAGTTCTTTACTGAAGGCTTATTGAACTGTTGCACTGGGAACTACAAGGCATTTTCTGAGACAGAGCAGGTATGAAATAAAACCTGTTTGAGACAAGGGCAGGAATAGCAAATTATTACACAATCATCTGAGTGTCCTACATGTATGATAAAGTAAGCCCCTAAGAAATATCAACAAGGTAGGGTTGAGGTACAGGATGGGATCGTGGTCAATATCTTAATTAATTTTATGAACTTTAGGCTGTCAGAATGCCAAGCATAGGGTTCTTTTTGGGCCATTCAGTGATTAAGAAATTGAAAAGAGGAGTTAGAGTGATAGGTCAGCAAAATACGTGATACAAAAATAAAATTGAAGAAGTATCTAGTTAATATATATATATTTAATGAGAGTGTGTGTGTGTGAATGTAATATATAATATACACACACACACTTGTCATATTATATGTAGGTATATGTATATATATATATATATATATATATATATATATATATATATGTTATATAATAGCGATTTTAAAAATATGTATATATATATATAGGATATATATATATTATATAGAAATAATATAAATAAATGTACATATATTATATTTATATATATTTATATATATATATATATATATTTATATATATATATGTATAATACATATATATATATGTATGTATATATATATATATATGTGTATATATATATATGTATATATATGATTATATATGTATATATATATATATATATGTTATATATATATATATATATATATATAGCGTTAATATTTATATATCTGTTTATGTGTGTGTGAATATGTCTGTATGCAGGTACATATTTTTGTTCATCAGCATCATAAAAGTATGAATAAAACAAGCTATATTCCCTCTATTTCCGTTAATGATTTTTGTTCCGTCGATTAAAAAATTAAAATATCATTAATCTATTACAATCTGGTTTCCTTTTCAGTTCTAAAGGCTTTTTGGAACAGAGTTTTCCCTCAAGAAAACACTTTCCTTCTTTCCTGGGTAATTTTCTCAAGGAATCTAATTTTTCGAAAGCTTCTGTACTCATTATATTCCGCTTTGCATAAGTTTTCCCTTTGTTTTTTGTAATTGCTTGAACTGATTTTAACATCCACTAAATGGATTGTTTTATGTTAACATGAAGAGGCATTTAATGAAGTTATTTTAACCTGTTTTTACTTTAGTTTTTTTTATATAATACAAGAATAACAACACATTTGTCCTTGATTAACCTAAGAATATCTGAAAACTTTTTTTTTATTAATTTTGATGAAAATATTCTAAGGCAGTAAATGAATCACGATAGATTAAGGTAAGTAAGAATTATACTAGCATTTTCTTTTTCTGTGGTATGGGAGTTACCAATAAGTTTGAAGGAGGTAAACATTCCCGGTTTAAATGTTCATGTGCACGTGTGTGTGTGTGTGTGTGTGTGTGTGCAGTTGTATATGTAAGCACATATTACAGAGAGCGCGAAAAATGAAGAAGTTTGTGAATGAAGTGAATTCCAAACCTACACATCCGATCACAGCGATGAAACTGCAAAGAATGAGTTTTAAATATCAAAGATGTTCAGTAGCTATCAAGAAGTATGAGTCTATCCCAAACCGTTCATAAAGAAAATAAAAACTATCTGGAAAAACAGACCTATTGTTAAAGCTATAATACCATTGTGTATAACTTTTTTTAGGATATCAGTTTCGACCTGTCCTTTGAGTAAGTGGACACAATACAAGGATATGCTTTCATCTCTTGAATTTTTTTTTTTTTTTTTTTTTAAGCATTCAGTACTTGTTAAAGGCCTCTTTTATTTAGCCGGCATGAAACAATGAAAGTGTTTTTGTCTCCTTTACAGACAATTGTCAACATCAAAATAGTAACACAAAACAAAATATCTCTCTCTCAATCTCTCTCTCTCTATCTAAAATATATCTCTCTTCTCACCTATTCTCATATATCTATATATATATATATATATATATATATATATATATATATATATATATATATATATATATTTTTATAAATATTTACGCTGTTCGCCCTCGAACATTTAGGGATAATGTAGTATCAGCCTGATCAAGACAGGAAATTGCTTTGTCCCACGAAGGTCTTAGCATCTTCAGTTCAAACTTTAACGTCCGTTGGAGAAAGGATAGGTAGCATTTGCCATTTTCCCCTATAGGAGAAATTTCCATATTCAACTTTAAGAATAGGTGGTCCTAAAGTCCTTTTTTCCTTTCTACCTGTCTCTCTGTGGCGAATGTTTTTAACAGAGCATAGACGCCTAAGGCATGACTGTAGGCCTGTTTTTGACCCAGGCCGGTCAGGGGAACGACAGAGAAACCAGCCGCCGTCTCGAGCAGTGTCTGGAACGATGGCCCTTGTCTTTATTACTTTGTCTATTATTTTATTAGTGAATGGTGGAAAGAAACACACACCTGAACTCCAGCAGGTCCGTTGTAAATGCGCCAACGCTTCGTCATTAAGGTATGGTCCGTTGCTGTTCAAAACTTCGTCCATTCTTTTAACCTTTTTCTGTATTTCCAACTCTTTCTTTGTTTTTCTTCCTTCAGCAACCACTTAGGGGTATATGTGTTTTTGAAGTCTAGATTAAGCCTCATTATTATATTGTTAGCTTCAACCCCGTTATTCCAGTAAAATACCTAGGATTTAGGGTAATAAAATCAGGTTAAATCTCGATGCTTTTGTATGCCTCGCGTCCGAATGTTTGGAAGAACGTTGCGTTTAAAAATCAAATTCATCTCAAATATTCTTTGTTAAGGTTAATAACCCTTAACTGGCGACCTTTGGCTAATTAACGACTGTCTTTGAGGTTAACTTTTGGCTTCAAGTGGCAGGTTACGTGAAATCTTGGTTTGCAGGGCCGTGAAAACTACGTAAATTGAATAATACATGATCAACCAAGACCCTCACACGTAACATTGGAGACCTTGCGTAGAATCTAAAGTACATTTTAGAGAAAGAATCTGGAGAAAAGGAAATTAAAATTACATTAATTCCAAAGATAAAAGTCAGATATCGAACTCCATTTCATTCTTCCAAACAAGGAACGAGGCATAATAATAAGCAGTAAAGAGAATAGTTATAATAACAAGTGTAGTGAGAATTAGCGTAGGTAGGAAGGGGGTGCAGAGTCATAATTTATAAGAGTCTAAGACAATCACAATTTGTGTCTACTAAGGCAAGTCGTTCAAATAACGAATTCAAAGGCGAATCGCGGAGCCGTTTCATGTACACAAAGTAATATAGAAATCGCGTCGGCAATTCCGATCGTTATTGTTTGCATATAGCAGGAATCATTAAAAAAAAAACCGTGTCAGTGAAGTAGCAAACGAACTGAAATAGTAATTTTACAATAAAGGTACCGTTCAACAACGTAAATTTACGCAGGCAGACTAGCATTCTCTTTTCATTCTTTTGTTTAATGTCCGGGTGAGAATACGATAACAAAAGACAAAGTTGTTTGGTAATTTAGTTTTCCATCCGTAACGTAAAACGCTATGCATGATTGGTATATTTAAAGTAAAATCTGATACCTGCATTTGTTGCGTTTTTTTAATTTGTTTGAAAAGAAAATACCGCCATCTTGATTCCTCCGCCGTGTTCGCGCGGGTTGTTTTGAAATTGTTCGAACTGTTTGTGAGAGAACGGCCATTTGATGTTCCTTCGCGCCTGAGGTTGTTTTGAAATTTAGGCCTAACTTGGGACCTTGGCCGCCATCTCAAAGACCTTGTTATTGTGACTCGACTCTGTTGTGAGCCACTCTTGGGGCATAATTTTTTTTTTTTTTTTCGTAGTAAACCCACCTCACGCAATATCTTAGCTAGACAGAAAAATCAAAAGACAATTTAGGCAGGGAAAGATAGGCCTTAGTTAGGAGTAATAACAAGTTCTTATACAGATACCTGCTATAAAAATCATATAAAAAAATTTAAAATTTTACGATAAACTTTTGTGACGTCGGCTCCCAGGAAAATTAAGATAATAAAGTAATCCCTAAGGAAGCCAAGACGACGCATCTATATCATTTTATTAAGATCCATGCCATTGTGCATGTATAAAATCTTTGTTTACATGTTCTCAAGCAGCAAGAAATTCGCTGATTGAAAATCTCTCTCTCTCTCTCTCTCTCTCTCTCTCTCTCTCTCTCTCTCTCTCTCTCTCTCTCTCTCTCTCGTCATTCAAGTAAGCATTCCTAACCTAAGTGTACGTGACCCTCTTCAAAGAAAGAACGGCCTGACACTAGGCTAATTAATTCGAATACAATAAACCAAATAAAAAAACACCTCTGTCCCACAATAGATGAGGACAAGTTAAGAGTAATTACGATACAGTGATAAACTGTCGGTCATGAGTGAGGCCTGCTATCCAGACCGAAGCAAACAGTAGTTTTCACCCTCTGAAAAAGAAGGGGCCAGCACTGGGGCCGGTACTGGGACCAGCCACTCACGAGGATCTTTAAAAAAAAAAAAAAACCCAAATTCACTTTATTCCACAGTGCCAATAATTTGCAGCACTGTCATCACTTGAATAGCTTACTTCTCTCTCTCTCTCTTTACTATTATTACCTTCTCTCTCCTTTTTTCTTTCTCTCATTCGATTGTTGCACTCTGCAGGGTGTAGAGTGCCTTTCCTCCCATATAGCCTAGTTGGACTCCAGTAGAGGGTCCCTAAACACATTGGCACCATAAGTGCCACTTTAGAAAAATAAAGAAAACAAAGGGAACACAGAAGAGAAAGTTCTTCTGGAACCTAACCTGCACCAGTGCCTAGGGATACTGAGTGCCACCAGTGTGACCTGTACACGGCACACCCAAACTACAGTGCCACCTTTTGAAAGGGTGCCACGTCATTGAAGAGACACTTCCTCGCTGCCCAAGTACGCCCAGTCGACCCGGTTAGACGCCCTTCCCACCAGAACCATGGCAGCAGAGCATTATAAAACTTTCCTGGGGCTGGGGACGGCGGCAGGTCTCACCGGCTCGGAACTTACCACCTGGGTTAAGGAGCAAGTGGATGACTTGGCCCAGCGGGAGAGAAGAAAGGAAGAAAGATGAGCAGAGGAAGTATGAAGCCGAGCAAAGGCAATATGAAGAGGAAAGCAGTAGAAGAAAGAAAGAAGAAGGAGACAGCATGAGTTAGCCTGCAAGGAAACTGAGTTAGCCCTAAAGGAGAAGGAGCTCGAGCTTGAGAGAGCGAAAATGGAGAATGCAGAAGCTATGGCTAGCCATCAAGCCTCCAGTCCTACACCTGCTGCATCAAACGCTCCAATTTCGAGCATCAATTCCTAGTCCCCAAGTGGACTGAGGATTTGAGCCAGAAGCATGGCTGGAGGAGATCGAGGCTCTTTTCGATAACTACAGCACCACGGAGACGGAGAGAGCCTTAATACTAGCCAAGCATATGGAGGAAAAGCCAAGGCAGCTTTCGCTCACTGGAGAAGAGCCAGAGAGGTAACATGGCGGAAGTTCGTAGAGTCATTACAAAGGCCTACGAGATAACCCCAGAAAAATGGAGACAACGGTTCGAGGTCTTGCCAAGGAAGTCGGCTGGTCTTGGACGGAATGGGCATGTCACAAAACCCAGTCGATGCGCTGGTTCGACTCCTTGGCCTGCACGACGTTTGAGGATCTTTTCAATCGGACCATGCTAGAAGACCTTTTCCAATGTGTGCC
>NC_089747.1:45180475-45220475 GCF_040412425.1 Macrobrachium rosenbergii | reverse complement strand
CCACCAGTGTCAAGGTCTTTTCCCTAATAGCTTGTACGATTGATTTACGAGTCGAACGTAGACAGCCCCCGTGCTAATTTCTGATAAATCCCCTTGCACACTGTAAATCTTAACGAGGCGATTTTTCATAAAAAAACTGGAAATTACTCTGTTGAGAGAGAGAGAGAGAGAGAGAGAGAGAGAGAGAGAGAGAGAGAGAGAGAGAGAGAGAGAGATTACCCGACAAGTAGGAGGTACTGCTATAAAGTAGGTATATATATGTGCTTGCACGAAAAATAATAAGAATATGGAGTTGGTTCATATACAGTATATACAGCATATATTGCACAATATACACGTGTGGTGAACGTACTTTAATGTGTCTGTGTGCTGTTTTTGTGCGTTTGAAAAAAAGCAATTAAGAATGATGTTTTGTTTTCCTTGTATATCAAAGCTGGAAAGGAAACACCGTGTTCATGCAGTCAAAGCAGGGTTACGAAAATTTCGATCATTGGTAACATTTCGCAAACGCAGTGATATAATACATTTACAATACGTCTAATCATGCTTTTATTTATTTATTTATTTATTTATTTTTCTTTTTTTTCTTTTGGCTATACCTAATTTTTAGCAGACTAGAAAAAAAGCCTTAACACCAAAAACTCTTGTTTCTACAAAGAAAATACAAGAAATAACAAACAAGTTACATTCCATTGACTCCCTCTTATCTCAGTTTCCAACAGATTCGGGCCGATCCTTCTTAAGAAGCAAAGGGGATTAGTGAAATGCGTCGAGGAATCACCGGAGTGTGTTAAGGCGATTCCGTCACAGTGATCGAAAAGAACCAGTGGATCCTCCCAGTGGATAAACGGTAAGTAATCTAGAAGGTTCTGATGGGAGCCCACAGTGGCATAGAAAGGACAAGAGTGGAAACGCATCGGCCTTCTTAGCAGATATGGCCCCTGGCATTTACTAGGAACTAAATGACATTCTAGATCATTTTCAGAATACGCAGAAGCCGCTGATGAAAGCTCTTTATGAGTCATCAGGAGGGTATAAGTTTGCGGTAATTTACATGAGAGGAAATTCCTTAAGACAACAAGAAGGGATATAAATATGGCCTTGACTGCTGCAGTGGTCTGCTCAAGATTTTCTTTCTTATTAAGAAAATGTTACTGACTTCTTGAGAAATAACTGGGTGAGAAATTAAATTTGCAAAACAGGTATTGTGAAAAGATGTATGACAGAACAAATAGAGTTTGTACATCGCTATTTTATCAGTGGACAGATATAAAAATCTTTTCATCTTACTAAAGTCTCTTTCTGTCTAACCTGAATTTAGGCTATTATTGCCTTCAAGCAAGCCCACACGTGCGCCTAAACACGTTCATACACACACACACACACACACACACACACACACATATATATATATATATATATATATATATATATATATATATATATATATATATATATATATATATATATATATATATATATATATATATATATATATATATATATATATATATATATATATATATATATATATATATATATATATATATATATATATATATATGTATGTATGTATGTATGTATGTATGTATGTATGTATGTATGTATGTATTTGTGTGTGTTTGTGTGTGTGCGTGTGTTGCACAATGCAAAAGGAAAATCTCTTAATATCTCATATATCGTAAGGAATGCAAACATTAAGTTGACAAATTTATTACCCTATCTGTTAAATATATATCCCAGATTGATTGATTGATTGATTTGTTATTAAATCTGGTGTCATAACATCTAGGTTATTGACACCGAAACAAATTTAAATATAAAAATTAAGTTTAAAATAAATTTCATAAAAAAATATCTAAAAGTTATGTATATAAATATTTAATTTAAAAAAAAAAGTAAGTTAAAAAAAAAAAATCCATATAAAAATATCTAAAAGGTATGCATATAAATATATGAATAAAAATAGGTTTAAAATAAATTTCATATAAAAGTATCTAAATGATACCTATATAAATAAATTTCTTCATATATTCTATATACAAGCTAAATTTTCTTCAGAAGGCCCGCCTCCAACATAAAAGTATACAATTGCTGAGTGTTACAATCCTTTCCAAGGATTGTAGCAAGATTAAAATTATCAACTTCATCTCGTCCCCAAGACAGGAACCTTTGTCTCAAGGTAAGATATTTTCACACCTGGCAAACACGAGGGTATTTTTTATTTCTCCCAGTCGATGAACCTCGATGAACTTCCATTTGTCCTCGCTACCTGGGAGAAGTTTTTTTTTTTTTTTTTTTTTTTACTATACACTGCAAAGGCCTGGAGGCCCGTAAAGCAAACCTTCAACCAGTGACTGTTTCTTATGGGCATCATTTGAGTTAGGAGAGTTTTGTTCTAACCCTTTATTCTAATGTTTGTTGACTTCAGTTCTTAAAAATTAAGTACTGTGAAAACAGTTAGACCGAAATCATTACAGTGTTAAACAATGTTAGATTTGCTATTTATTCTCCTTTTCTATTGCAGTGAGATACAGTTTGCCTGTAGAATATACTTCGCAAGGGCGGGTAGATGAAAGAAAATTTTAAGTCTTACTTATTTGCAGACCTTTGCATTTGTCAACCTGTCCCCAGATCCCTCCTAAGTCTACAAACACTAATCCTTCCCTAAGCCCATAACGTTTAGCTATCACGGAACCCGTCACTCTTTTTGTCTCTTTTCGACTATTCTCTCAAAAACATCTGGTTTTCTCGCCTTAAATGGATTAAATATCATGGATATCATCGCCACTGTATCACGCCGACACACACATTCAAAACCCAAACTCTCCTGTTTTCTTTTTTTATCTTTGCTTTTCTTTATTTTTACGTATAAAAAACCACTGTCAGGTGTTCTGTGACAGTTACACGAAAAACGTTAGAAAAAAAAAAGCGCCTCGGAGTGACTTTTTTTTTTACCATATAAGAGATTGGGGAGGGCAGACTGAATAGAGAACGAACTTTGGAAAGAATGTTTATCCTCAGGGGTGACGTCAATGGATTACGGCAATGAAAACAAGAGAAAGGAAGAAAAAGAAACGCCTACAATACATGGCGTGGTTGGAAGGTGGGGATACGAAGGAGATGGAAGAGAATAGTTAGTAAATGAATAGCAATAAATGTTTGTCTCTTGCTATCTCAGACACACATACAGTTCAATATTTTTTGAAAACAGGCAATGCTGATATTAAAAAAGAAGGTTTTCACTGTTTGGTAAACTTGCTCATAATTTAGTAAAACTGGATGTAACTTTTGACTTGATGATAACAGAGAATGGAACAGACAAGTACTTTACTCTAGGGGACCCATCTAAATGCAGAACTGAAAACAAAATTTCCCTAGTTCCTCATGTTATGAGCCAGGCCTGTTAGCCCCATGACTAATCTAATGCTTTTACCTGTCCTAACCTTCTCTCAAAACTGTGATCCCAATACCACTTCGCTCTCAATGTCCTGGACTGCGGGGTACCTTCCCCACCTCAGTGGATGGGATTTTTGTCCTTACTGCAAGAGCACGTAGAGCCGAGAGCAGCATACCTTTGTGACAATATACATATGTACATTGAACTTTCAACATCTTGCCACCAGTCTTGTCAAAAATGTCGTAATGTATTTGTCTTTACAGGCAATGTTAAAAGATAGAAAAAATAAAACATGGATCATGTAACACCAGTTAATAAATTGAAATAATAGTAATGCTGATGAACAGTGATAATTCAAACAGATTTAGATAATTTTCTACTTTGTTCTAAGGAAAAAAGTACAACTTGCAAAACACGTCAGAAATAAGTAAACTGTGTACAAATTGAAAATAACAAAGTTTGCTTTGCACGTTCTTCAATAATATCTGCAAGTACTTATTCAATATTATCTAAAACACATGGCAAAAATGAAAAAAAATTATAATAAACAATAAATCTGTTTTTCAAAAGGAAAACAATATCAAATACTTCAGTTCTGTAGAAAAAACTTTAAATTTGTGGAATTCCTTCGATTGCACTAACAAACAAAAAGTAAACATACAACATAAATAAGTAATTAAGCTTCTCTCTCCCCTCTTCCGTTGCCAGGTGTTTGTTCTCTCAGCCGTCGATACTTTAGGAACTTCATCGCCATTATGCTGGTGAAGATGAAACCTTAAATAAAAAAAACTCAACTGAACCGTGTTGGATAGCGGAGTTTCCCAGAATGATGTTGCCTGACGGCCGGAGGACCAGGTAGAATTTTCCACTGATTAATTTTCCTCAAGGTGAAGGAAAGGCTTAACGAACATTTTGGAAATGGATAAATCCTACTTAAGGGTAAATTTTCTAACCTGTTTAACATGCAACACTGGTAATCTATAGTAATGTGCTATAAAACATATACTGTATAATAATTAATTTTCCGTCATGATACAGCTTAATGCCGGGAATGAACAAGATATTTTGCCAATGTTATATATACCTTAGTTTAACCAGACCACTGAGCTGATTAACAGCTCTCCTAGGGCTGGCCCGAAGGATTAGACTTATTTTACGTGGCTAAGAACCAACTGGTTACCTAGCAACGGGACCTACAGCTTACTATGGAATCCGAACTACATTATAGCGAGAAATGAATTTCTATCACCAGAAATGAATTCCTCTTATTCTTCATTGGCCGGTCGGAGATTCGAACTCGCGGCCAGCAGAGTGCTAGCTGAGAACGGAACCCACTTTCCCAGCGAAAAAATGATATTTTGCCAAGGAGAACGTATCTAATGCGTAACAAAATCTATTTTACGAGCCATTTCATTGCTCGCTTAAATGACCACTCATCCTCCCTTCAAGAAAACCACCCATTTTCTCTGCAAGAATGTCAGAAGGTGGAGTAAGGTAAACCCTTGAAAGTACCGAATGACCAGAATGAAAATTGTTTTGAATGACCTTAATATCCTAAAAGCATGAATGAGAGGGCGTGTCAGCTAAGGGAAAATGGCATAGACTTTTTACGGATGTTCCAAGCGCTACTGGTGAGCCCTCAGGCTAACCGAAGTTTCTTTCTAGAAGCCCTCGGCAGGCTCATACATAAAACCAGAGAAAGTAATGAGGGCTTCTACTACGGTGGAAGTAAACAGCAGAGCATGGATATTGTAACCAAACTGATTTGGGAGACAGATATAATAATGTCACATTAGTAAAAGAGGCAATTACTTACAGGGTCGTGGACCCTATGTTGGGGAAATTACTACCTAGTAAATGTAACTATACTAGAATAGAGAAGAAACAAACTAGTCAATACACAAGATAATAATATAGACTTCACAGTACACTAGCAAATAAAGAGTAAAAGTGACAGTTGAATTTTTCAATTCGTTTTAGAAAACTTAAAATACCATTCGACTTTTCCGTTTTCTAAATAAAACACTCAACCATCAAACCACCTGAAAATACACGCATTCGTTTTTCCCATTTTTCCTACTTGCCTCGAATCCCTTCACAGACACCATCCCAGTCCCTACTTCCCACTCCCCAAAAAGCAAAACTGTTTTCAACTGTAATATGTATATGTGTATAGTTAATTTTTTTACAGACTTTCCCACGGTGGCATCATGCAAATTCAAGAAGCGGTTCAGTACACAATAAAGACTCTACCGAATATCCACTTTAAGATCAAAACTTTATGTCCTCTCGGAAAGCCTTATTTAGCTATAGAACTCCAGACCTCTTTCTGTAATATGTGCCTCGACTATCTCGCGGATTACCACTTCTCTATCCCTTCCATAATCACGCAATACTCATCTGAAAATTGTTAGTTCAAAACTGCAGCCAACCACTTAGAATTTCTTGCTATCAAGAATTAACAAAGGATAACCTAGAAGTATTGCACGTTTCACCATCGATTCACAAGAGCTTTTTACATTCCAAATATTTAACCACGTCAGATCACACTCAAATAATGGCAAAGTGTAAACAAAAGTCAGAAACTTATTTTCAATACCTCTTATTTTTTTTCTTGAGATATTCAACTGAAAGAGTGAATTTATTGAATGTTAAGGAATGGTTATTAATGAAAGAACGACTCTAGGAATGATCAAGTCACCATTTTCCAATTGCTCAGTCAGCGAGGGTTTTTGTAGCCACTTACGAGGTGAAAGACATTTGTAAAAGACAATCAGGAATATTGTGAAGTATAAATAAGACTTATTGCTGCCGACTAGTTGGAAGTCTGGTCCGCATTTTTTCTTTTGTATTCAAGTGAAAAAATACTTCAAAACATAATTTTTTTAAAATAACACATTAGCTATATACAAATAAAACACTAAAAATATTTTAGCATATTCTTATTACGTTTACTGACTGCAAGACAAATCAACAAGAAAATCTCAAAAAACGGACGTCTCAGTCTCTTCATATCTGCTGTCGTTTTCAAGGTTATTTAAAGGAATTATTATAATTTAGAAGAACACTACCGGTGTTGATTATTCGTCAATATTAGAGAAATGTTGCACACTATAAAAAACAATGTTTATTTTGGTAAAATGTGTGTACAAAACACATCGCATAACGTGTGCATTTGCCACTTCAGACGAGTTCTAAAGGCATTTTGTTCTTTGTACATTAATAACACAGTGACATTTCGGGAAAATGTGCAAACGATATCGCAAAGGAAGTTCAGAGCTAAAAATAATACACATTCCTTTTACGTACGTTGTTGACATCCAAATATATTGGATGAATTCAAAGTTGGCCTCTTTCCTTGACGCTGCTATGAGTCAAACCACACGCGATGTAAACTATGTAATGCACATTAGATTAAATGATGGATCAGGATTTCATCGCTCAAAAACTGATATAAGACTCTTCGTCTTTGGAAACACTATTTAATTACCATCTTTGTTTATTCTTGCGCCCTATATGTTCAACAATACAGTATACCTTGAATGCCTACACTCGCACGCATATCTATCTATCTATATATATATATATATATATATATATATATATATATATATATATATATATATATATATATATATACTGTATACATATATATGTATATATACATACATACACACACACACACACACACACACATATATATATATATATATATATATATATATATATATATATATATATATATATATATATATATATATATGCCTGTTAAATACTCAGGTCTGGAATACTGATTCAATAAAAGGAAGAATGTTGCTGTTTTTACAGAAGAAATGACAAATGAAGCAGCGCTGTAAATGAACCCCCAGTAATTGTTCCATGGCATGTTAGGCGTACAATAGCACAAAGGAAATGTCTGATCATCCGTTTGGGAACCAAAAGTATGTGGTTTCTGAGGCCAGGCATGTCTATTCTATCAGCAATTATTCATTTTCAAGTGGAAGATAACATGGACTAGTCACGAAAAAAGTAGTTTTTCAAAATATTTAAATATACGTTTTACAAAAAAGGAGATTAAATAAAAATTCTACGTAGCACCATTTTTTTTACAAAAAGAAGTTTTTAAAATTATTTATAAATACACATTTTGCAAAAAAAGCAATTTTCTAAAACGATTTGTAAGATTTTTCAGAATTATGTTTTCGTGTATGTTATTGCTTATGCACGACTGCACGGTAACTGCTGTTTTGTGTGCAATAATAGCAATTTTTTTTTAGGAGTTTTCGACAGACTGGACCAGAAAATGACAAAATTGACCTGAACTTAGCCACGAACTGATCCACACCTGCGATGGGCGAACTCATCATCGACTAATGACGAGAAGACAAGATATAATGATCACGAGCTCCGCTTGCCGATCTTCACCTCAAAGTGAAATCTTTCGTGACGACAAAGATATTACTTGCAAGTTGCATGACTATGTGCAATGGAGTCGTGCATGAAATGGTTGGGATTCGCACTGAATTGAAAAAAATTATGTATACACACATATACATATATATGTGTATGTATACACATATATTTTTCTTAAATCTTTCAGACAAATCTAAATAAAACTATTTCTGACAGTGTTTCCGTCGTCGCATGTTTTGGTGTATATGGAGATATTTGTCAGATTTTTACGTACCCGCAAGCGTACGTACAAACACATACACACAAAAAAGCGGAACCAATCAGTATTTTCACTCCGAAAATGTGTGTAACAATACATCATGGGAGCTGAAGTGTGTGGGCAGGCATGCATGTTATTTGCCATGTAAATTTGGAGTTAGGAGTCATTACTGAATTGCAATGCTTTCAAAGCACATTATCTCTGATGTAAGCGCCATCGAATCCACTCAAAAGTACAGGACTAAAAGCCTCTCCATTATATCTGTCAATACTTACTGCATGATGCAGCAGGTAAACCAACCTCTGTTAGTATTATTGCCATCTGATGACTATGATCCTCTATACATTTTCTAATCATTCCAAATCAAAACAGTTTTTCCCAGTAGTATCACTGATTACTTATATGATTATTTTTCCAATGTTATTGACTGTAATAATCATATTGCTATTAAATATAATGATCATGAATTTGAAGGTATTAATACTAGCGTCTGACAAATACAGAAATTTTTTTAGAGGCATTTGGTATATATATATATATATATATATATATATATATATATATATATATATATATATATATATATATATATATGTGTGTGTGTGTGTGTGTGTGTGTGTGTGTGTGTATAAATGTGTGTATGTACGTATGTATATATATATATATATATATATATATATATATATATATATATATATATATATATATATAAAGTTACTCTGATTATGAATTTGATGGAAATCAGGAAGATATAAGTAGCGAATATTAAAAAGGTTGCTGAAGAATGGAAGTAGCTGGTTACCTAAGATATTGTAATCTGATAGTAATGTATGCAAAATCATAGGAGAAACATTTAAGTATCGTAGGAAGCTGTTAACAAACTCGGCTTTAATGCGCACTTTAAAAATAATAAAAGAATATATAACCCCACCTTCCAGTATCTAACAATACTTGTTATCTGACTTCCCAAAAAAATCGTTAATTGTATAACCTAACTACTGAAGCAGGTATTATTAAAAAACAAGTCAATCATGCCGTCTGTCATTACATGTAACCCAATTATTCATTAAGATTTAAGTAAAAAACAAACACTTCGTGGAAATTATTCACTTGCCCTTTCAGACTATTTCTAAAATTAAACTGCATCTGAGGGACCCAGTAGAGTCCAGCGTTAAAACAATAATGTTCAACGTTCTTTTATGCGTGTGTTGTTGACATACCAATGAATTCAGCTAATTCGCTGGAACTATCAAACCTTTACATTACAAAGTATCTAAATACATGTAATCTAACTTTTACACAAAAAACATGAAATGAACAAAAGGAATGTGGTCATCAAATATATATATATTTTGTGATGCATTCACGGATATACATCAAGACCTTGAGAAATATTTAGATAGATAGATAAACAGATACAGTGATGACACAGTATCTTGTAAGACGCAAAGCTAATTCGAAACAAAAGTAGCCAAGATGCCAAAGCAGAATTCCTGGATGACTTCCCAGCCAGTAACAAAAAAAAAAAAAAAAAAAAAAAAAATTACGGATTTATTAGTTCTTCGAAATATAAGACCAAAATTCTTAGGTTAACATCAGACAAGTAAAAAATGCACACAAGTTTCTTCGGCGCAACCGAGTTTCCTGTGCAGCGTATAATGCTGTATAAAACTTCAGCTACCATCTTGCAACGCTCAGTTACGCCCAGATCCGCTGGAGTGGTGGTGCGTCGCACGCCTCCGGAAAACGCTGCCAGACGCACGAAAACTTAATGTTAAATAAAATAAAAACTACTGAGGCTTGAGGGCTGCAATTTGGTATGTTTGATGACTAGAGGATGGATGATCAAAATACCAATTTACAGTCCTCTAGCCTCAGTAATTTTTAAGATCTGAAGGGGGGGACAGAAAAAGTGCAGACAGACAAAGTTGTCACAGTAGTTGTCTTTTACAGAAAACTAAAACCTATAACTTAAAAGCAAGGATATAATCGATTTGGAATATATATATATATATATATATATATATATATATATATATATATATATATATATATATATATACATATATGTGTGTGTGTGTGTTTATATATATTGTGTGTATTTTTACGTATAAATGGACGAGAGGAAAATAAGCAAGAGAAATAATTGCTCGATTGTATAAAGGTAAAGGTGATGGAGACGACTGTGACAACTGATGGTTACATCTTTACTAAGTCTGCAGGGAATGTACACTCAGCAAGAAAAGTGAAGATACCGTTTTCTTTAGATTTCGTTCATCGAATTTTAATTTTTTTCTTACAGAAAACACATAATCTCAGTAAATTTACTCTAGAATATGAAAAATACAATGCAAATTATATCATATATGTTAAATCTGCAAAACAAAAACGTTCAGATACTTAAAAACACCGTGCATGTCCGAAGTAATCAGAATTTCTCAGATGACTTCGTTCAGAGAGATCTAAAAGATAGTGTATGGATATCTCGGTGTAGTACTTTTATCAGAACGGCAATATTTACTCGTTTTCCGTTATGAACAGGCTTATTATTGCATCATCATACGAGGTAATGATAATTTCTTTAATTTTATAGATTTATATTTGTATTTCACGGTGTTAAAGGTCAGCTGAAATTAATGGCAGTAAATGTTGTGACAGCTAGGCAGGTTGACCCAATCTATTTAAATCCACAAGAGCGTTCTCTATGATGTGCGGAGTACCGCGTTAACTTCGGCGTTGAAAACACAAGTAACTGGATGTTTCTTAACGTTCCCATAGTCTCTCTCTCTCTCTCTCTCTCTCTCTCTCTCTCTCTCTCTCTCTCCATTGCTAAAACATACTGTACAAATATAGTATCGCTCAATCTCTAAAAGAAAAAGAATAATGAAATGAGTAGCTCTACATGTAGGCCTAGGCTTACACAACAGCAACTCTCTCTCTCTCTCTCTCTCTCTCTCTCTCTCTCTCTCTCTCTCTCTCTCTCTCTCTCTCTCTCTCTCCATTGCTAAATCATACTATACAAATATAGTCTCGCTCAATCTCTAAAAGAAAAAAAATAATAAATGAGTAGCTCTACATATAGGCCTAGGCTTACACAACAGCAACCCTCTCTCTCTCTCTCTCTCTCCATAACATTGCATTCGTTCCTTTATTGTTCCCCAAGTTTTTCGTTGGATATTGCTCAAATTTAGCTCTTGATTTCATTATGGAAGATCGCGTTTCCGATTATGCAAGCATTCCGTTCATTGTGGTGTCATAAATTCATATGTGCAAGGTTACTTCGTAGATTATGTGGAAAAATGTTTCTTTTGCTCAGAACTGTCGCTGCAAATTACAACTTGAACGAATACTGTAAAGCTTACTACTGCATTTAAGTATCAATGATTTCAGAACCGTAGAAAATGATTGAAAGTTATAGGAGGTCAAGCAAAAAACAAACACAATAAGACTGAAGCTCCTCCCCTTTCTAAAGTTGCCAGATGCCTCATTATTTAGCAACATATGTCCGAAGATTAAAAAAACTGTATCTTCACTTTCCTTGCCGAGTGTACATGACAGCATTTCGACTTGAAAGTAAGATACTGAGGGTTAGACGGATAACAGGGTGTCTTGATCAATTACCTCTTACGAAATAGTTACGTGAGAAGTTTGATAGTGAAAGGCAAAGGTTTGTACGCGACATAAATGGACCAGGAGAATCTTTCGAAAGAATGGACAAAGGTGAAATGAAAGTTGTTAGGCATGACATAATATACGAGATTTTAGAAATGATTAAAAGCATTAAAAATCAATGCTAAATATTAGTCTTAATTGACAAATGCAAGAAATAAAAGAACCACAGCGTTTAAAATAAAAATTCTCCACAGGAATACTTTCTGACTTTAACATTAATTCTTAAATTCAAACAAATCATCATAAATTGAACATTCAGTCCGTTGAGTGCGAACTTCAGGCAGCCTCTCATGTAAAGGTCGTTCGAGCATTCAATTGTACTTCCACCATTGTTATCAAGCAGTCAAACCCTACACCACCATTTGGCGATTCTGCTGCCGCCCTGCCCCTGTCAATTATTTCCTCCCTTTGGTTTATGGAGAACCTTAACGACCTTCATCTAGGAGGCTTCGGGTGGCGAAATGAATGAGCGTTCGCCCAAATTGTTTGTTGAGAGAGGAGAATGATAAGCTTAATCAACCTGGTTTCGGTTAATGAAAAGGAATGTAAGTGGAATTCATTGTAGGCTTGGCTCTTGTCGTGGGCTGAGTTGTTGAATTTTCAAGACACCTGTGGAATTGTGTTCATGATTCTATTTTACCATTTTAATTAGTCACATGCCTTCACTCAGTTGTCCTTACAGTAGTGCAGGACGAATCAAATTCTTTCCAAGAATTTATAATCCCATAACGTATAGGCTATCTGGACATATACCTTCAGGTGTAAAAATATATGAATGTATGCGATATATATGTTTGTACATAAACAAACACAAACACTCACACACACACACACACACACACATATATATATATATATATATATATATATATATATATATATATATATATATATATATATATATATACATACATACATACACACACGCATACTTACAAACATACATACATACGCTATACAGAGTCAGAATGTTAGAGAGCTGTTGCATGTGTATTTTCTGTATATTTTATGCAAAACACATTGTTATCTACGAATTCTATTCAAAGTATATTTCATCAGCTATTGTGTATTTATTTTAAGCTGCAGAATATAGAATTTCCTGCGTGATTTTTCTATATTCTTCGGTCATTTACACATTCGGATGTTACCATTTCAGTACATATCGATGAGATTCAAATACCTTGTAAGAGTTTTGAATAAAGGATCGTATACGATATTAAAATTGTAATTTTCTAATTCATATTCCTTGCTATACACAAACACGCACACACACACCTGAATCGATACCCATGAAGACAAACCAGACGGCAGCACACTTAAAAACGCTGTTCGAGAAGGGAAATGACCAGCGCCTAACAAAAAGAAGGAAACGTCACTAAAATCGATGATTATCTCCTCGTCAAAAAGATGTATTCCGTGGCGTCAAAGCCACTTTCCGAAGAGCTGCGTGACTGCGTGCAATGTGCTCATCACACAAGAGATCTTGAAGGTTCATTTGGAAGTAAAGAAAAAAATAAAGAAGTGATGCGGAATGGTCACAACAGCGCTGAATGTTTCGTGTTCTGTACTTCGCTGCTTTTACTTATAAATAGCATAGTGTTTCTTCTGCATAATCAGTATGTACATGAAGAGGTGCTTACTAATACATATTTGAATCGCTGTACTTTTAGTTACTTATTAATTAGGCCAAATATCTTCACCTTCTATTAAAACATACAAATACATGTAAATACATACATACACACACACACACACACACACACACACACACACACACACACACATATATATATATATATATATATATATATATATATATATATATATATATATATATATATATATATGAATATGAATATAAGAACGTTTGCAGCCATTATTTTGAGCACTTCCTTCTGTGCCCTTGTTCACTGGTAAAATACAGACAGGTGAAATGTTACAGGAGTATATATACAAAGCATATGTAGGTGTGGCATTAAGTCTCCGATGGTATGCAGGTGACCGTTTTCCAAGAAAGAGGAAAATAAACAATTCCCCAGCGGTTTTTGGCCTCATTAACTCCTGTTTTGCGATTCGTTTGGTGGTCGTGTTTCCTGAAGTACCTGTTTGAGAAGAGGTTTAAGGATTAACCCGTCGATTACATCCGCTTTCCAATGTCCTCCTGAAAAGTTCATATTGTTCGTTTGAATTATGGAGCGGGACGGAGCTGGTTTTCAAAAGTAGCTGTCCGTACAAAAGAAAGATGCTGGAATCTGCTATCATCAATCAAACCAACAATATGAACTTGTCAGGAGGACATTGGAAAGCGAATGAAATCGACGGGTTAATCCATAAACCTCTTCTCAAACAGGTGCTCCAGGAAACAAGACCACCAGACGAATCATAAAACAGGAGTTAATGAGCCAAAAACTACTAGGAATTTTTTATTTTCCCTCCTTCCTGAAACGGTCACCTGCATACCATCAGAGACTTAATGCCCACCTACATATCATATGCTTTGTATATATACTCCTGTAACATTTCATCTGTCCGTATTTTTACCAGTGAACAGGGCACAGAAGGAATTTGCTTTATATATGGCTGCAAACATTCAAATAGTTTTTTATGGGTCTTCTTATAATCATATTACACTGTGGTATTACAGTAAAAGGCATTCATATATCTATATCTATATATATAATATATATATATATATATATATATATATATATATATATATATATATATATATATATATATATATATATATATATATATATATATATATATATATGAATATAAGAAGGCCCATAAAACACTATTTAAACGTTGAAACCATATATTTCAGGCACTAGCTTCTGTGCCTCTGGTCACTGGTAGAATATGGACAGGTGGAAAGTTACAATGGTATATATACAAAAACATAAAGGTGTGGTCCTAGGCCTCCGATGCTATGGAGGTGGCGTTTCTTAAGGAGGAGAATGGCCAAATTCCCTAGTGGTTTTTGGCCTCATTAGCTCCCGTTTGGCGATGGAATTGGCGGTCGCGTTTCCTGGGTCATCTTCTTCATGAGGGTTTGAGGATTAAGGTGTCGATGTCATCCGATTTCCAATGTCCTCCTGACAGGTTCATATTGTTGGTTTGATTGACGATAGCAGATTCAGCATCCTTCTTTTGTACGGACAGCTACTTTTGAAAACCAACTCCGCCCCATTCCAGTTAATGGCATGCCCTGTATTTCTGATATGTAGGAAAATTCCCGAACTCTCCGAAGCGTAACGTACTGATCTTTTTGTGCTCTGTTATTCTTTGCGAGAGAGCGATCTACCTGTCTCGCCTACGTAGATGTCCTGACAATTACTACACGGTATCTTGTAAACTCCAGCTTCTTCCCTTTTGTTATTTAAGTATACGTTAACGAGCGAACTCCCGATGGATTTGGGATAATGGAAAATGAAAGGATTGTTAGGCCTGAGTTGCTCGGAAGCCTTTTGGATGTTTTTTTCGTACGGGAGCTTTATTTTGTTGTTGAAATCTATTTGTCTGTTGTGAGTGGGACCTTTATAGTAAATTTTATTCGCTTTGTTAATAGCCCTCTCGATAATGTGTGGTGGATATAGCAGTTGCGTTAGGTGTTGGCGGATCGTGTTAAAATTCTTTATCCAGGTACTCATTTGACATATCCTAAGTCCTCTGAGGAATAAGTTGCACCCTACCATGATTTTTACGGAGACGTCGTGGTAGCTTAAGAAATGAATGTAGGAGACAGCGAAGGTGGGTTTTCTATATACTGTAAATGCATACCTGTTCTGTTTTCTTATGATCAGTACATCTAGGAACGGCAGTTTTCCGTCCTTTTCCCATTCTGTTTTAAATTTTATGGTCGGAACTAGCGAATTTAGCCTATTAGAAAATTCATTAAAGTCCCCAGCTATTGTCCCAGAAAGTAAAGATATCATCTACGTATCTAAGCCAGATCATATTATGGGGTTTGATAGACGACAAAAGTTCTGTTTCGAAATATTCCATGTACAAGTTTGCTAGAAGGGGTGATAGGGGACTTCCCATGCTACAGCCAAATTTTTGTTTGTAAAATTACCATTGAAAGAAAACACGTTGTTAGTTACACAGAGGTTGATAAGTTTTAAAGTTTTATCTATGCCAAGAGGAAAATGGTCTTCATATGGTTGTAACTTCCTCTCTAAGAAAGACAACACGTCGGCAATCGAGACTTTGGTAAATAATGACTCGACGTCTAGGCTGAGCAATTTGATGTTGTTTGAGGGGATGTTTAAACTATTAAATTTTTGTATGAAATCCTCTGCATGTTTGACGTGGGAGGATGAGAAGGTTCCTAGAAAGGGTGATAACAAGTCTGCGAGCCATTTTGATAATTTGTACATGAAAGAGCCCTGCTAGATATTATGGGGCGTAAGGGAATCCCATCTTTATGTGTTTTTTGGAGGCCGTAAAAATAGGGGAGAGAGGGGTTGATTACCTTGAATGTCTCTAGTAATTCTATGTCTTTTTATTGCCCCCTATGGTTCTGACTGATTTGTTAAATTGAGCAGCAATATTTGTTGTAGGATCTTTCGTTAATTTGTCATAGGTCTCGCATCGTTCAGAAGTTCTTGAACTTTATTGATGTATGTCTCCTTGTCTAACAGAACTATTTTCCCGTCTTTGTCAGATTTTGTGATGATGATATCCCCCTTTTCCTTAAACTAACTAATGCATTTTGGAATTCGCTCTAAAACCTGGTCCTGAGAGTAATCTTAATTTCCTAGTTGCTTTTGATAAACATTTTGCAAAAACAATTATGACAAGAAAGAGGCATGTCTCATAGGCATTTTGCTAAATGTCTTGGAGCAAAATAACAACAAAAATTCGCTCCCGAAAGATTCCAAAATGCATTAGTTAGTTTAAGGAAAAGGGGGATATCATCATCACAAAATCTGACAAAAGACGGGAAAATAGTTCTGTTAGACAAGGAGACATACATCAATAAAGTTCAAGAACTTCTAAACGATGCGGAGACCTATGACAAATTAATGAAAGATCCCACAACAAATATTACTGCTCAATTTAACAAATCAGTCAGAACCATAGGGGGCAATAAAAAAGACATAGAATTACTAGAGACATTCAAGGTAATCAACCCCTCTCTCCCCTATTTTTACGGCCTCCCGAAAAAGCACATAAAGATGGGATTCTTTACGCCCCATAATATCTAGCAGGGCTCTTTCATGTACAAATTATCAAAATGGCTCAGGCAGACTTGTTATCACCCTTTCTAGGAACCTTCTCATCCTCCCACGTCAAACATGCAGAGGATTTCATACAAAAATTTAATAGTTTAAACATCCTCAAACAACATCAAATTGCTCAGCCTAGACGTCGAGTCATTATTTACTAAAGTCCCGATTGCCGACGTGTTGTCTTTCTTAGAGAGGAAGTTACAACCATATGAAGACCATTTTCCTCTTGGCATAGATAAAACTTTAAAACTTATCAACCTCTGTGTAACTAACATCGTGTTTTCTTTCAATGGTAATTTTACAAACAAAAATTTGGCTGTAGCATGGGAAGTCCCCTATCACCCCTTCTAGCAAACTTGTACATGGAATATTTCGAAACAGAACTTTTGTCGTCTATCAAACCCCATAATATGATCTGGCTTAGATACGTAGATGATATCTTTACTTTCTGGGACAATAGCTGGGGGACTTTAATGAATTTTTAATAGGCTAAATTCGCTAGTTCCGACCATAAAATTTAAAACAGAATGGGAAAAGGACGGAAAACTGCCGTTCCTAGATGTACTGATCATAAGAAAACAGAACAGGTATGCATTTACAGTATATAGAAACCCACCTTCGCTGTCTCCTACATTCATTTCTTAAGCTACCACGACGTCTCCGTAAAAATCATGGTAGGGTGCAACTTATTCCTCAGAGGACTTAGGATATGTTCAAATGAGTACCTGGATAAAGAATTTAACACGATCCGCCAACACCTAACGCAACTGCTATATCCACCACACATTATCGAGAGGGCTATTAACAAAGCAAATAAAATATACTATAAAGGTCCCACTCACAACAGACAAATAGATTTCAACAACAAAATAAAGCTTCCATACGAAAAAAACATCCAAAAGGCTTCCGAGCAACTCAGGCCTAACAATCCTTTCATTTTCCATTATCCCAAATCCATCGGGAGTTCGCTCGTTAACGTATACTTAAATAACAAAAGGGAAGAAGCTGGAGATTACAAGATACCGTGTAGTAATTGTCAGGACATCTACGTAGGCGAGACAGGTAGATCGCTCTCGCAAAGAATAACAGAGCACAAAAGATCAGTACGTTACGCTTCGGAGAGTTCGGGAATTTTCCTACATATCAGAAATACAGGGAATGCCATTAACTGGAGTGGGGTGGAGTTGGTTTTCAAAAGTAGCTGTCCGTACAAAAGAAGGATGCTGGAATCTGCTATCATCAATCAAACCAACAATATGAACCTGTCAGGAGGACATTGGAAATCGGATGACATCGACACCTTAATCCTCAAACCCCTCATGAAGAAGATGACCCAGGAAACGCGACCGCCAGATCCATCGCCAAACAGGGGGAGCTAATGAGGCCAAAAACCACTAGGGAATTTGGCCATTCTCCTCCTTAAGAAACGCCACTTCCATAGCATCGGAGGCCTAGGGCCACACCTTTATGTTTTTGTATATATACCATTGTAACTTTCCACCTGTCCATATTCTACCAGTGAACAGGGCACAGAAGCTAGTGCCCGAAATATATGGTTTCAACGTTTAAATAGTGTTTTATGGGCCTTCTTATATTCATATTACACTGTAGTATTACAGGAAAAGACATTCATATATATATATATATATATATATATATATATATATATATATATATATATATATATATATATAAAGGTATGCATATCGGCTTGATCATGTATGTCCATGGTTAAACAATACATTGCATTAGTAATTTCTAATATTAAGAAAGAATATTAAACCAATGTTTTCATTGTAATGCTGTACATGTGAAAATTTCATCCAGTATATATTTGGCAACTAACTGAATTTCAATACATTATTTGTATTATGGAAGCCATCTAAATTAATTCTGACGAATATTAAAACAATGGAATTGCTTCCATTGACACTAAGAAGACTTCCTTCCTATTGTTGACTTAAAAGAATTATTTCCAATATTAACGTACAAACTTCTAAATGTAAAATCATCACTGTTGCATCTTTTGCTCGTCTTGTGCTGCTTTTGCTAATCTCTGAAACTGCAACCCCATCCCACCCGCATGTACTTACATTTCATTTATAAAAAGTTCCGAGGACGATAAGGGAAATTCTGCTTGGATCTGCTCATGAATGTTTGCTCGCGCTAAACACTCGTTGCCTTTCCTTCACTACATAATTTTCATAATGCTTGAGGAATAAAAAACACATTAAGTGGCTTAGAAAACGGTTGTGGAGCTTTGAAAAGATACGAGGGAAATATTTTTCCCGATTTTCACTCGTTTCGTTTTGGTGGTAAAATTCTACATTACCACACTGTAGAAAATTTCATTATGTATAATATTAATTTTCTTGGAGCATATGCATTTTATATCATATACCATAATTATGCTACGATTAACAAGTATTTACAGAGGGGTAAAAATGCTTACTTTCATTAACTGTAAAATTGTCAAAAAAGTGAAGACGTCTATGTCTAAATGCCTTAAATACTAAATGACTAATAAGTATATTTCTAGGGAATTATCATTATAGCTTTGACTCTTAGGTCATCAAGAGATATGGGAGTATTTATGGATAGTATATATACAGTATATATATACTGTGTATATATATATATATATATATATATATATATATATATATATATGTATGTATGTATGTATGTGTGTATATATATATATATATATATATATATATATATATATATATATATATATATATATATATATATATATATATATATATATATATACATATATATATATGTATATATATATATATATATATATATATATATATATATATATATATATATATATATATATATATATATATATATATATATATATATATATATATATATATATATATATATATATATATATATATATATATATATACATATATATATATATATATATATATATATATATATATATATATATATATATATATATATATATATATATATATATATATATATATATATATATATATATATATATATATATATATATATATATATATATATATATATATATATATGTATCTATATATATATATATATATATATATATATATATATATATATATATATATATATATATATATATATATATATATATATATATATATATATATATATATATATATATAGGTGAATAGTTCATATATATATATATATATATATATATACAATATATATATTTATATATATCCCATCCTATATATACGCGCGTACATATATAGATAACATCATCCGATGAAGTACCAAGTACTTGGTTAAACAATTAATTTCAAAATTCAAAAATTTACCTCACTTCAGCCAGATGCCTGAACTCTAAATAACAAAAGAATTACGACTAAGTACTCTAAAGCGTAATAGTGATCCAAGAAAAAACTTATTAATGAACTTGAAAAATCAAACTAAGTTTATCAGAATATTTGCGAGGTATCAACAACTAAACAAGAAATATTCTAAATAAAAGGTATCACTGCATCAAATATCCGCCTAACTGTTTCCCTGGTCTTAATTCACTTTAGCAAAACTAAAAGAACAAAACATGTTTATTTTGTCTTATGCAAACATAATTAATCCTATTCACTAGTGGTCAATAAATGAAACACTGTTTTTCTGCAAATATTAAATACAAAAATTTATTTTTAAATTCAAAGTTTATAATTAGAATTCACAATCTGAAAAATTTATTATTACTTGAAAATAACACAAAATTAATTAATTCTTGAATTAAATTATGAAACAAAATGAAAAAATTCACAAAAACTTTAATTTATCAGAAGAATTTAAATTAATCAAGAAAAATTTAAACTATCAAAAATTACTCAAGATTTGATATAAAAATCAATAAATTAAAAATTTAAATAAAAGTATGCAATGTTAAATTACCAAGAAATATTTAAAATGCTACGTAAATAAATGTTACATCACAAACAACCCAAAAAAATTTGAAAATGTCTTTCCGCTGCAGTATCAAACAGTGAAAACACAAAAATACACATAAGATTTATCAATAATGATTTCACTAAGGCAAAATTTCTAACTTATTATAACATGGTATTAATAAAAAAAAATCTTGATGTCACGAAAACTCTGAAACCTGTGTAAAATCACTTGCTGCAGCTGCTTTTCCACAAAACGAACTTTTTACCTGGCGCCGTTGCAAATTAAATAATTTTACTAAATTCAGATCTCAAAAGTTAACGCTATGTTGTGACCACAAATATACTACATTAAAAAGTAATCTATTTTTAAGAACAAGAGAGTGAGAGCGAGAGGGAACCAAACTGATCGGTCTCGTAAATCAGAATGAACAGATTTCAGAATTCCAGTATCACATGAAACAATTACATGACGTCATTAAGGCATTTTGGTTTTCGAGATACCAAAGAAAAGCTCTAGAAGTAGGAAGGTGACGTCATTAAAGAATGTTGGGTGCGAGATACCAAGAGAGAAATTTCTAGAAGGAAAGTGACGTCATTCCAGCAAAACGTTGTTAATGCAATCATGCAAAACATGGCGTAGTTGATCAAGACATAAACAATTTTCTCTCAAAGTGGTGTACGTGATCAGAGAAATATTATTTAACAATGAAAAATCACTCGTCTTGTTCTCGTACGGGACGAATCTTTTAACAGAACCCTCTACACGACCGAAACACAGCAATCGGCTAATTATGATTGACGTGTTTTATAAACAAGACGAAAAAAACTCGAGTGGATTTCCAGAACTGATCAACAATTGGTATTCTATCCTTCCGTCGATTAAACAAAAAAATGTCTCTCTTATCTCAAATGATGACAATTGAAATGAAACAAGTTCTTGATTAGGTCACACGTGGCAGTTTTTATACTATGCTTTTATCAAGAAAGATATTATTCATTATAAATTACGTTATTAAGTTATTTAAAGCATTAATTCCCTTGAAATCTGTTATGATATTTCAATAATTATGATTATTAAACATACTTGATAAATAAAAGAGTAAATATATCAACATTATAGCAGGATATATGTATTACAAGGCAACATCATGGAATATACATATATATGATGTTGAATATATATATATATATATATATATATATATATATATATATATATATATATATATATATATATATATATATATATATATATATATATATATATATATATATATATATATATATATATATATATATATATACTGTATATATACATAGAATATATATATATATATAATATATATATATATATATATATATATATATATTATAAGGTGATATAATTTTTATAACCATTTTGTAACTGTTTGTATTGTCTCTGTGAAAATTTTGATTTTTGCTTGCAAGATTCTGTCATTTGTTGTGAAGATGTGATTTTAAAATGTCTTTTCTTACAGATATGTTGTGTTTTATGAAAACTATGATTCTGTGGGATTTTTTCCCTTTTGTTTAATCTTTTAAAAATGTATTTTGAAAAGTCTTATCAGATGGTCAAAACATCCTGTCTGCCGAGAGAGAGAAAGGGCTCCCTTCTTGTGTTTGATCAGGTGCATCCAAAAGAGGTCAAAAAAACACCCACTTTGTTATCTGACGAGTTGTCACCCTATCGGCGAGCCCCTGTTATGTTTTTATCACTGTGTGCTTATTACGTCATTATTAACTCTGCCTATGCCTATTCTATTCGTAATTTTAAGAAAGAGAGAAATAGAGAAATAGCAAGTAAGTGCTGTTATTTCGTATCTAGTGTTTGCCCAGCTGCCCAAGGTTAACAAAAGATTTTTGTAGCTCTGGCCAGGAAGTGTCAATCACAAGCGATAAGGCCAGGTTCGCTTCGAAGCGATCGTGTGATCGTGTATACTCTGTATACGTGTGTGTAGGTGTATTCATACATGTGTATTCTGTGTGAACACCCTATGTGTATTCCCACCTACGAAACTTAAAATCCAGTGTCTTCTTAGAGACAGATCAGTCTGGTAGCAAGGGCCATTAGAGGAAGACCTAAGACACACTCTCTCTCTCTCTCTCTCTCTCTCTCTCTCTCTCTCTCTCTCTCTCTCTCTCTCTCTCTCTCTCTCTCTCTCAAATAGTCCCGATATATTATAACGGGAATGACAGAAAATATTAATTGTAAAAGCTCTGTTAAACTCGCCCCAGGAGTGTGTTAATTTTGTAGAAGGGTTCAGAAATTAATATTTCGTAAAGTGTGAAGAGGAGATATATATTGGTGTAATATTTACTGAAGGTAATGTGGTGAATTGAGTTTTGTTAATAGACATTCTTGGTAAAATAGAATTGTTGTGTTTGAATGGGTCTTAGAAAGACGTGAGGCTTACTTTTCTTTTTATAAGAAAAGTTATATAAAAGATTGATGTAGCTTTTAAACACATTATTGGTGATTGTGGTGTTTTCATTTTTGTGTCGCATTCTTATATGTCTGTGCTATCATATTATTGTGATTTTATTGTAGCTGTGTTTTGCTGGTGATTCCTTAGCATTTTTGTTAGTGCCTACCTGTTATAGAGATTTTTGGAGAATGTTATGTGGATTTCAATCAGTAATATTTTGGTGACTGTTTGTAATTGTTGAAACAGGTAAATGTTTGGCACTTAAGTGATAGTTAAGAGTTTGATTCTTATATAATCAAATTGTTTTCTTGATAAAGCAAAGTTTTGTGAATTAAACTTGATTAAGAGATACTTAAATCCTACACTGTTGTCAGTTAATGGTAAATCTTTTGAGATTGTAAATTTTACATATAACTTTTGCACTTAGAAATAAACCTGTTTGTTTAAAGTTTTTAAAACATAGCGTTTCATTTTGATTACCAGTACTTACAGACATTAATGAGTGTGTATAAGGTAAGTGATATTCCTGTTTGTTCACCTAAGACTTATCCAGGTAAAATAGAACCAGAGAGACAGCTACAGTGCTGGTTGAAGTGAAACTTATATTCCATTATTCTGGATATAACTTAGTAATTGTTACCTCATCCATAACTTGATAAAGTTACATTGATTTTCTCCAGTGATACGTAAGTTTATGGGATCATTGTACCTTTAGTGATTCAGTCGACGCTTTGTTATGACATTTCAAGTATCTGGTCGATGTGAGGTAACTTTTGATATTATCATTTGAACAACAGATTTGTTGGCCTATTTGTGTAATAACCAGGTGCTTGATCACTTCGTAACAATATATATATATATATTTACCATCATATATATATACGTTTATATATATATATATATATGTTAATGATATATAAAAGTGTATATAATGTATGTAAATATGTATATCTGATGGGATCCCCACAAGGACTGTATAATATATCTTTTCTAATAAGATCTCTTTGCCACGTTTTACGAAGAAAGTGATTAACATCCCCTCCTTAAAACAAAAATTTTATAATCTCAGCAAAATACTGAAAGTTTAGTATGCTATATTAATAAAAAAAAATTACTAGCACTTTTTAAAAAACCAACCGGCTGGAATTTCCATAATCTTGTTTTAGTTAGTTTATTTGACTTGGACACAACAATGCCTATAAAAAGGCGACAGGCTTTTGCCTAAAAGTATTGTTATTGATGATAAATGAGGTACTGAGGAATGGCTGCCCATTCTATGTCAACTGTACTGAAGCCAATAAGGGGCAGGGTGACCAACGCTCCCTTTGCATAACACCCACTCGCTTTTATCGATGTAAAAGACCATTAGCCTCAGATCTCTTCCACCAGCCACTTGCCTTTTGTCATCACTGGCTCACATCATGCCAGATAGAATAAGCTATTATCCGGTGCAATTCATGGTATATATTTTTTGCTGAAATTTAAAATAGCGAAAATATGTTGCTCTGATAATCATTAGAATTTATGTTTAGAAACAGATGCACACACACCATTCATCTATTACTGTGCACAAAAACACACAACATATTCACTGTATATGTATGCATATGTATGTATGTGTATATATATGACAGGTTATTGTTAGTATATATATATATATATATATATATATATATATATATATATATATATATATATATATATATATATATATATATATATATATATATATATATATATGTATATAGTATGAAGAAAAACATTACAAAATATCAACCCTCAACACTAAAAAAAAATACTGTGTAAACTTTCTTTTATTAAATGTCTTCGATATCTCCTTAATCGGGTTCATGCAGGCTTTTTTTTTATTAATTATTTCCAGGTCAAGTCATCTCCATTGTGAATTGACACAGGATATATATATATATATATATAGAACAGAATGCACTGAATAAAGCACTGCTTCCATATGTGAGTATCAGTTTCTCCTTGGACGTCATAAATGGTCTAAAAGCAGATTGCATTATCTCTGAACTGTCACAGATGTAAACCATGGGATGAACGGCAGCCCAGACAAATATCTGATGAAAAATAAAGTTCATTATTATTATTATTATTATTATTATTATTATTATTATTATTATTATAAACGCCCATTCAAATGGAACAAGCCTACAGGGCTCATTGAATTGAAATTCAAGGTTCCAAAGGATATTGTGTTCCTTTGAAGGAAGTTACAGAATGAAGAGAAAGTTATTAAAATACGAAAAGAAGATAAGTTAATAAATGAAGAGATAAGAATGTAAAGACATTATCAAAATACAAGGTGAATTGCTTTATGGTGGTAATGCATTTCATCTGTTCATAACTTGTGAGGTTCTAATTGCGCATCATCTGATGATTTACTGATACACGAAACAACGAAATGCAAGTAACATCTTGGTTAGAAATATCGAAGCTATCATGATAACCATTCGGGCACACGAATGACATCGTGCTTTCTAAATTAGAATGATTTTTCTATCATGCATACGTACATAAACAGATAAATTGTCCTCTGGAAATAGATCATTTTAATATTTGTCTAATTTTCTCTTACAAAAAATCGGCGTAGGGTGGTAGTGATGCCAGGCATCACTAGAGGTGCTTGCAGCAACCCCTTAGCCCCCAGCTGCCTGCATCAACTTTGTAGCTTTTTACTTCACTTCCTTGTGCTTCATTTCTTTTATTTCCTGGATCCTTTATCTCGCGTGACTCCAGGTAATTCCGACTCCTGTTTTCCTGCCATTTAAGCACTGGGAATTTATAAAGTATTCAAGTGCTGTATATACCAAATTAGCCGAAATTTGGTCAAAATCATAAGATGCTTATAGAAAATAAACCTTGATTTCCTAAGAAGGATAGAATGACTTACTGAAATGTTACAAAATAAAATACTATGATCCACATCATGGATGAGTACAAGAATAAAGATGTATAAAAATAAACTGCATAAATGTAAACTTTTGTGAGATAAAAATATAAGATAATTGGTGGAACAGCTTTTAATAATAATAATAATAATAATAATAATAATAATAATAATAATAATTTTAATTAATAAATGTACACATACGATAAACAATTCAGTTAAAACTTTCTTTTAAATGATGCGAAAACAATCATTCTTTTTTTACATTTGGCTGATGCGATGCGGTATACTTAAGCGTATGTACACAATGCCCACACAGATTTTATTTCGTTAAAAGTAAAACCCAACTATCACATTTTCCTTGAAAAAATATGCTGCTGTACGGAAAATGAAATGCAATATAAATTCACAAATATTTTTCATTTTCGATCTAACGCAGACCAGCGAAAAATCATGCAATCCGTTGTTTTAGTTCTTCAATGGTATGTTTTCATTTTTTCCCATGCATGAAACAAACATTTTATCATTTGTGGCCTTTTCACATTTTTTCTTGTCTTGAAATTTATTACATCATAAAAAAATTAACCGCCGAAAGTCTTACCTAACAAGACACTGAAGAAAATGTTCTGATTTCTTTAATATTCTTCGATATAAACCAGGTGGAAGAACCACCACCAAACTGAGATAAAAAGCAAATTTTAAGACTCATATTTTCTACATGTCGGAAGACAAACAAAATACAGTAGTCGCTCATAATATATATCTAAAAATGGGGAACACTGACATATAAACGCTATAATAGACATCTCAGACGATGCACGTTCCGTTTGTTGTATGCAATGACAGCATCGCCATTTGACATTACATGGACGCGTGAAAATTGAGGTTTTTTCTGGGAGTTCCTGAATAGTTATTCATTTTTGTTATTCAAGAATACATAAAAATATAACAGCTGTTTTATTGGTCAGATAATTAATAAACGTTGTTTTAACCATTGAAATTTAGGTAGTATGGTAAAATTATCCAAAGTATATAATATCGTCATTATATGAAAAAATAAAGCATTCAAATCATTCCTAACATGGATCTCAAGTAAAAAGGATACTAATGCTTTAGATATCTATAAAATAACTAATATGGAAAAAATATATACCATTCGAAAAGTCGTTAAATAATGGTTTGTACTTTTAATACAAGCTTTTAGAAAAATCGATATTTTATTTAAATTCAAGACAAAATATTCTCAATAAACCTGAACTTGCTCTTTAGTAATTTTTGGGAAATGATCTAAATTTATTCATTTACAATTTAATAATAATAATAATATTATTATTATTAATATGAAGGAGTAGACCCTCTTTTAAACAGGTCTTATTAAAAGGATGGCTGTATTATGCGAATTTATCTTATATAGTGTCTTTTCTATCTTCCTTATGATTCGCTTTTCAGGCTCAGCGATGTTAGTCAGTAATTGGCCGATATTCATGTTGGAAAAGGATAGTGTGCGGAATAATGGGAAGTCTTTTATTAAAATATCAATCAGAAATCGTTCGTCTGGGTTCAGGTTCTATTTTAGGTACCGTCGACATGTTTCGACCAGCTCGTTGGTCATCCTCTGGACGTGGTTGCAGGAGGTCTGAAGAAAGAAACGATGTGCCAACTCTTGTGTTGGCACGGGCCTTTCCTTGTTTGGCCCGTAGAAATAGTGCTCAGGTTGGTATTTATAGGGGTCTTGATCGGTGCTGAATTATGATTGGCTGCCCGGGGCATGTACCTTCGGGCGGAGCCTATTCATCCAAGTCGATGTTCGGTTTTCGTCTTGCGTGCGAGCGGCGTTGTAGTGCTGGGGATGAATGGAAGAATTTCGATCCTCGGATGCCGAATTCTGATTCGCACGTTCGCTATGGGGATCGCTCGGTGCATGTCTCCTGGCTGCCGTGGGGAGGAGAAAGGTTTCCTGCGTAATGTTGAGGGTTGGTTTCTCCTTCCCAATGTGCAATGCTTCCAAGAGGCGTAGGCGGCGTTGGTCGGTAGTTCGGTCAATTATTTCGATGTTCGTGATTATGTTTGTTCTTGCTATTCTCTGGTTATGGACGGTCCTGGCATGATTAAAGATAGCCCCCTCTTGGGCGTGGCAGGAAATCCTCTTGGAGAAACGCATGGTGGTCATACTGATGTAAGAACCGAGACATCCTCGGACGGGGCATGAGTACTGGTATACCACATTAGTTTTCTTCAAGGGGTCCTGCTGAGGGGGGGGGGCTGGGTTGTTACGCATAACGAGGCTGCTCGTCTTTTTGCTCTTGTAATAAATAACCAGATGTATATTCTTGTTGGAGTCAACAGGGCTGACATTATTTTCGATGATGTTTTTGAGGGCGCGTTCGTCTTCTTTATATTTATGGTGAAATTGTCCTTTATCACAAGCTCTATGCGTTCAGGGGCATCGGGGCGAAGTTCCTGATGTACCATCAGGAAAAAACCCCGATGCCCCTGAACAAATATAAGCTCTTCTATAAAGGACAATTTCCATAAATATAAATGCTTTCTGTTTGTTTGTTTGACATGTTTAGATCCGTGCTTTTTCCGGTGCTTCTAAGATACGATAATTATATAATGGGGCTTAAACTCAAAAAGAAGTATAAAATAATAATTCATCAAGCTGGGTGAGAGAAGGAAACTTATTTAGAAAAATAAGGAAAAAGGAAATTAACATTTCTACCAAAAAAGTACATCTGTAGATGACGAATCATTTCAAATTGTTCTTTTGGTTAAAAGCTAAAATTCAGTGATATATATACATATATGCACACACACACACACACACACACACACACACACACATATATATATATATATATATATATATATATATATATATATATATATATATATATATATAGATTTAAATGTAAGGGATTAACGAATTTGGAACAATAATATTTGTATATAAATCGGCTATAAAGATATATATACTCTCTGCAGAATGTACATATATTTTATATATATATATATATATATATATATATATATATATATATATATATATATATATATTGCTAAGAATGCCCAAGGGATACTTGATTCTGGGCATGCAACGGATGAACGTTTATCAGGAAGTTCCTTACATTATTAAGAAATCCCCTGTATTTATTACACAACTGACTCAATATTAGGGCAACTTCATAAACAAAGCAAGGGAAAATCTGTGGCTTAGGGCCTTCTTCATGTGAGGGGAAATTACATAAACTCAAGGGTTCTCTTAACTAAGTATATTTACATAACAAAAACAGATCAGAAGAATGTCGAATTACTGGGCAGGTAATAATAAGGGCCTACTAAATGAATGAATCCTGCACAGGATAAATTTTCTATGCCAACGATGTCTTCATAACAGGAAACATCACAAAGGGGGTTAAAAGGGGTACTGCACATGGGATGGAGCAGAGTGATTCCACAATCGACGCCTTTCTGCAATATATACAAGATGGTTACTTGCAAGAATAATAAGACGCTCAAAGGGAACTGAGGGAATGCACAGATGGTGTCAAATAACTCAGTTCAACACTAAATGCATAATTACGTTAACACCGGATGCTCCAACACAAGTTACTGAAGGTGATCGCACAATGGAAAATAAATTAAAATTAGACAGAGATATAACAGGAATTGTGACTGACTAGGAAACCTTATTCCGGTACATTACCTTTGTCAAGATGACGGTGTCCTCGTTCGATAGGGCGCTGGTGATGAAGGAAGGAATTAAAGGGAAATGCCAATACAAAAGTATACTGGTTCGAACCTCGGGGTTGAACACATGGAAGGTTGGAGTGTCAGGCAAGGGTAAGGACATCTGTCCTCAGCGGCATTCTGCACTCTTCTCTCGTTCAACTGCCGTTGCATCGTCTATTAATGACCAAGGGGATTACGCCTTCGCATCTGAATAGATGGCGCAAAAGGTCAATCTTTGTCACGTTTTATAAGTAGACCACATGGAATCCAGTCAAACCTCATGGAGGGGTTACCCATGGCGGGTGGCGCCGACTTTCTCTTTTTTGTTGTCTCCTCCTATGCCCCCTGCCTGACACCAAGAAGGTACGAAGGTCACCTGGAAACAAGGCCTTAGGCAGTCATTTGAATAGAGAGAAGGCTTAACCATTTTGGAGAATGAAGGCGGGAGTTTATGAAGGTGAGAATGGAAACCCACAGTTCTAGCAATTAAAACAATTGAAATGAACTTTATTTCTTTCTCAGCTATGTTACAGATGTAAAAACTAGGTGAGGTGGTTTGGAAAGAGGTCCCATCCGTTGAAATATATAATATATATATAATATATATATATATATATATATATATATATATATATATATATATATATATATATGTATGAGATAGAGAGAGAGAGAGAGAGAGAGAGAGAGAGAGAGAGAGAGAGAATTAGATTCACTTTAACACTGCTATGTTTCATAAACTACCTCGAAAAGATTACCTGACTGATGTTTAACCCCATATATGGGGTACACATTTTACAAATCGACGCAGTTACGCAAGACCATTTGCAAATTATATGTGCATATATGTGTATATTTATGCATTCGAAATATTAATGCAAATGCATAAAAAGAGAGTGCTAATGTCGAATTCTCCTTAAATGTAATCTTGGAACATGCGTAGTATACGCGTATAAGCTACCATATCTATTGTATTAAAAAAATTGGTATATAGATGGAGGCATATGCATACATACTGTGTACTTTTTTTGTGAACACTGATGAATTATTTCGAATTAAATACATACATACATACATACGTACATACATACACAGAGTTCCTTGCTACCTGGGGGACATTTTGAAATGAGTTCAATCTTTCATAATTACATTTCCTTTGAATAATAATTCCTCTTCGTTTCTTTGCTAATGAGTAACTCAACTGTGATACTTCGCTTTATTACATATTGTTTGGGCCAGTTACCATAGGAACGTCTTTAAAGGACGTGATTTGACCGACTGTGGGATGCGTTTTCGTATAAGAGAGGCAAAGGAGTGGTCGCTGTACTTCTTAGATAGCCTCATTAATTAGATCAAGTACATGGACTCTAGAGTTGTATTCCTTGGAAGCCGATGGTCTTTCGCTAGCATTAGCCCTGGTGAGGTTTTAAAATAAAGGCTAGGGAATAATTCTTGCTGTACATTCGTCATCCTTTGTCGATACTTAGAAGCAATGCATACACTGTGTACAGTCATTGGCACAAACAAGTAGATATATTTGGTCAGGATATCATGACATAACTGTTTAATATCCTATCAAAGGCACGTAAACATCACCACTGTCTTCTGTTTTCTTAATCAGATCTCACCAACGCAAATAAACTGGAATTTAACATATTCCTCAACATAAAAGAATAATAATAATAATAATAATAATAATAATAATAATAATACCTGGAATGATGGGAACGTAGCAAAACCTAAAGGCTGTCATGCTGTTTAAATTGTTACTTGTATGAAAAGGCAATAATAAAATTTATAATCTTTTATACCTTAAAAAATAACCAGACTAGTAGACCCCTTTGCTCCTAACGTGGGAAGAATGAATCATAATACAGAACCTTCGGAACTCTCTTAGGAAATTACATAAGCGACACATAAACTACGACATATTCTACTATTCTTTCAAGAGAATTGTTATGATAGATGCTCATTAATAATTGAAAACTCTCAGAGCAACGAACTCCAGGATTTCAGAAAAATCGAGAAAGGCCGCGTGCTTTAAATATAAATAGGCTCAGAAAAAGAATATTGCTCTGTTGCTTTTGTAAAATTGTATATAGTGTGCCTAGTCTCCTTAAACTCACAGACACATGGAGTGCCTGAATGCCTTCAAAATAATATAAAACCCAAATGAAAGGATAAAGAACATAAGATTTAGTTATGTTACTAATGTTTCATTAATATAAATATATATATATATATATATATATATATATATATATATATATATATATATATATATATATATATATATATATATATAAGCGTGTGTGTGTGTGTGTGTGATATAAAATAGATATTCTCTAATATGCAACCATTTTTTCTTAAGAGAAGCGTTATTTCGTAATAGTTGACATCCCCCGAACCCTATTCTTATAAGTAGTAGTCTTACAACATGTGGTGACAATTTCAAAATACTTTATATGGTTCGTGTTTGCCTTAAGCGGGCCATAGACGATCCAATATGCTTGTCCTTCATCATGTATGATCATGCCATTTGGGTGTGTATGTGAGCGCATGGCAGCAGATCCAGCATGCTTGACGAAGATTAAACGAGTTTGATTTTCCTTCTTCTTGCAAGAGGTTCGTCATGCATGCTAGATCGTTGTGCTGTTGCTTGTCACGCACGCTCAGTTGAGTAGCTGCAGTCATGATGAGCGGGTCTCCCGAATCACATGAATTTTGGCTTTTGGCCGGAGTTTATTGAGCTGTATAAAGAGTTTCCTGCTCTTTGGAAGATAAAGAGTGACGAATATGAAAATAAACTCTAAAGCAGGAATATTATAGGAAATCAGTAGAAAAAATGAAAGAAAACAATCCATCAGCTAGCAAGCCAAAAAGGCGATAAATGACATCTCTTTGAAGGGAGCTTAGGTTCACTTCACAGACACTCAGTCAAAATAAATGAGCCAAATGCCCACCGACAAAGCAGATCATCAACGCCTTCTTTTGACGGTCATTCAGGAAATTCCTTCAACATTATTCCTGTAGTGATGCAAAGGGGAAATGTCACTGGTGGGAACGTGCCTACTGTACACCACTTCATTTTATGGAGCTTTTCAACGATCTCCCATATCGATTGTAAATTGATGAAGCATTCTTAACAATAGGCCTATTACTATTGTTTCATGAAAAGATTACACCTTAATGAATTACTGTAGATGTTTCTGAATATGAATTTCATATTTACTTTGTTACATGGCAAGCAGTGTTGTTACATGTAGTCTATGTCGTATTCTATTATCATCTAAACAATTTTTCTTTTCATATTTAGGCCAAAGATGAGAGGAACATATTATCTGTTATTTTCTTGTGAAGGAAATATTGACTAAAAGGGTACAATGAGCAGAGTTATGTTACATTTCAGATTCGTTTTGCAATTTTTATTATCTAAAAAAAATATCTTTTCATCTACCACAAGCCTATTAAATATCATTACAAAAATTTCACGTGTTTCATTCGTGCCTTATACTAGACCAAAGTTGTAATAATATATATATATATATATATATATATATATATATATATATATATATATATATATATATATATATATATATATATATATATATATATATATATATATATATATATATATATATATAAATATATATATATATATATATATATATATATATATATATGTATATATATGTATATATATATATATATATATATATATATATATATATATATATATATATATATATATATATATATATATATATATATTACAACTTTGGTCTAGTATCAAACACATTTGAAAAATGAAATGGAAAAAAGAGAAAAGATAAAATTTGCAGACCAGATGCATTCTTACCTTAATGTTGTCTTTGAGCATCTTTATTATTATTGCACTGCATGTCTCAGTATAATTTTGCCAAGGCTCTGTACAGATATGCGGGCAGTAAATTTTGAAGTCTTCAAAAGTTTGGCCTATGGCAAGGAACCGCAGAGTACTTGAAAATCTCTGACATGGCGGTATGGCATCTCTCATACTGGTATCCTGTTTTACAATGTATGGTGTTATCAATCCCAGTAACTCGGAGAAAGTTTCATTATCCATCCTTAAAAAATTTTTATAATCCTCGGGTGATGACATCACAAGTTCCTTCAATAGTGACTCGTGGGAAAACCTTGGCCTTTTCTCGAGCCACTCTTTCATCGATGCCTTTCTTCTTCTTTTCACTTTGACAGTGTCGCCTTCTGAAGCGATAATTATGGCAGCGCAAGCGAGCTTCTTGCTCATGTTCGTCCCCCACGAGTACACACAACAAATGAGGCTTGATATGGTGTGCCTGACAGAATGTGTAGCATTGCATGATGCATGATTAAGCATGATGCTGGACAAGCATATTGGATCGTATATGGCCCGCTTAAGCAGGGCCTTCAAACTTCCTGTGTTTGAACAGCCTTGTTTATCTCTCCACTATTCATTTACATTCTGAAATGGTTTGTTCATTACAGTTATTGAAAACTGGTGAAATCATTTATGTTGTTATCTTCTTTAATCTTATCTCATCTCAGGCATAGATATTTTCTTTTTCTAAACATTAGGCCGCTTATCCTGACCCTAATGCTACAATCATACCCTAATATTTTCGTGTTATTTATACACAGACAAAGCGTCAAAGAAAGGAAACCGGAAGTCAGTACGATGATATGAATACATTTCCAAAAACCGGATGACATTTATTCCCAGGTATGAAACATTTATGGGAAGAAATGGATTCACATTCCCTTCTTACAAAATTTTGCTCTGGACGTTGTCTCTCTGCTATCTCTCGAACTTCTTTTCATTATAAAGCTGGCATACATTTATTTATGTACAACTTCCATATACATAAACAGTAGGTATTCGTTATATATATATATATATATATATATATATATATATATATATATATATATATACACACACACACATATATATATATATATATATATATATATATATATATATATATATATAATATATATATATATACACACACACACACACACACACATATATATATATATATATATATATATATATATATATATATATATATATATATATCTATATATATCTATATATATCTATATATATCTATCTATATCTATCTATATCTATATATATCTATATATATATATCTATATATATCTATATATATCAATATATATCTATATACATATATATATATATACATATATATATATATATATATATATATATATACATATATATATATATATATATATATATATATATATATATATATATACATATATATATATATATCACACATTACCACAGGTGAAAAATAAGAAACAGGGTGTAGGTCCTGACCGGTTTCGACTTTATTTCCAAGCCATTGACGAAGGACTGATACAGAGTGTGAGAAGTCACAAATATATATACTACAAGAACAGTACTGACGAACATACAAAAACCGTTAGAGGCTCCATATCCCCACTCAGGCCGGTGTCGAGGTAGGGGTGGCCTTTAAAACTCATTTGGCTAAAAATCACAATAGACTCTCAGGGGACATTGCTGATAAACAGACCATACCCCACCTCAGATCCACACCTGACAGGTGTCATGGAGGCGGAGTTTGGAAACTCATTAACATTACTACCCTCGTACTGTGTTTACAAATATGATAATCCTATTTTCATACATCTCTACTGCCTACCTTAAAGTTTAAACAATTTACAAATTTCTTTTGATATTAAAGGATCAAGTTTATACATTCCTTGACTGATATTCATATTATGGTTGTAACTTTCTTTTATGAAGCTAGATTCAATGATGTTCCTTTCCAGTGCATTATTAGAATATACAATCCTTTTTGCCCCTTCCCAGTTGATAGCATGATTGTTCTCACTAACATGTACAAATATACCACTGTTCCCTTGTGCATATCTCACATTTCTTATGTTGTTCAATTCTTTTTTCCAGTGCTTTCCCGGTTTGGCCAATATAAAAGTTGTCACAAGACTTCCACGGAATTTTATATACACACCCTTTAATATTGTCTGGGAGTTCTTGATAAGTACATTTTTCATTGTTGTATTGTTCTTAAATGCGACATTAACACCAAAATTCTTAAGAAGATGAGGATATCTTTCATACTATTATTATAAGGCAGAACAAGCAAATTTTTTTGTGTTGTAAGGTTCTTTCTGGTTTTGATACATAGTCTTTTTGCCGCTTCAAATGCACTGTTTAATACACTATCAGGATATTTCAATTTTTGCCTGCATTCCTAATCTTATCTATTTCATCATCAATATATTCAGGGCTACATACCCGTAATGCTCTTAAAAACATAGATGAAAACACTGACTTTTTAACCTTATTGCTTTGTCCAGAATAGAAATGCACATAGGAAGAAATATTAGTGGGTTTTCTATACACACTATATTTAAACCCACTACTATTTCTTCGTATGAGGACATCCAGAAACGGTAAGCACCCATCATTTTCCATTTCCATCGTGAATTTAATTGATGGTACTAATTGATTTAACTTAGCAAAAAGTTTTTACATCTTGGTTCCCTGGCCATACACAAATTATGTCGTCAACATACCTAAACCATGTTACATTACGTGGGATTATGTTGTTTAATATCTTCTTTTCAAAAAATTCCATATATAAGTTACTTAACACTGGGGATAGAGGGTTTCCCATTGCCATACCAAAATTTTGTGAGTAAAATTTACCATTAAATTCAAATTTACAATCTTTTACACATAATTTAATCAGTTCAATTAAAGTACTTTTAGAAAATGGGATATCCAGCTGTGTGTTCTCTAACAATTCAGATAAAAACTTCATCAGATCATCTATTGGCACCTTTGTGAATAGTGATACAACATCAAAACTTACAAGCCTGGATTCACTATTAATCTCTACACTATTTAGTTTATTTATCAGGTCCACATTATTCTTGATATTTGCATTTGAGATGGTACCTACTAATGGGTTGAGAATATCTACTAAGTACTTCGCTTAGCTTGTATGATGCGGAACCAACTGAACTGATAATTGGCCTGGCAGGAAAGTTTGCTTTGTGAGTTTTTTATTGTACCATACATGTATGGTAGCGATGGAGAGGTCACACACAACTTCTTTATAAGGCTTTCGTTACCTTTTAACAGGTTTTTCACTTTCTTATTGAAACCACTATTCACATTGTCTATCGGGTTCTTATTTAATTCTTTATATGTGTTATCATCACCTAAAAGATTTTGCATTTTTTCTATATATTCACTTTTATTTAAAATTACAAGGGCGCCTGATTTATCTGCTTTTGTCATGTGTATATTTTTATCTTTTTTCAGTTCATTAATAGCAACCATAAATCTTTTGGGGACGTTTGTGGTGTCTGATTTTTCATACTTCCATAAATCACTCCCTTAATCATGTTCACTTCTTCATTCGTTAAATCACTATATTTTTCCAAATTACACAGTCCTTTAGTTATTTCCACACTGTTGCTTCCGCCAGGAGATAAAGCAAAGTTTAAACCGTAGCCTAAGGCACTAGTTACATTTCTATCCAGCTGTTTGTTTGATAAGTTGACGACACATTCATGATTGGCGTTGTTGGTCCAAGGGCTTCTTTCAATCAACAGTTTCATTTTATTATCGTGTTTCCGTTTCAGTTTCCGATACACTTGATTCCTCATCTTCACATGACAATATTCACGTAGGGAATCTCTCCAATCTGGTGGTATTGAAGCTTCAAAATGTCGTCTTTTCCTCGTGAGATCTTCAAAATTCTTTTTGGTTTCCAATGTTTTGATGTTGATATGTTTTTCCAATATGGCACGTTGTATTTCACCGAAGGGTTGGTCTTCTAATTTCAGCAAGGAATTGGTTATGAACGATCTTGGTATCACTTGTTCATCCCGACATTCACGTAAAAACCGCAGGTGTTCCTTGTTGGTATGAGCTTGAGTGAGGGCGTCGGCAAATTCTCTGACGGCATATTCCAAGATGGGGAAAAGAACACAGAAAGATCGGAAGGAGCGCGTGGTATCCATTGATGATTATTATCACTTTTGTACGTGATTCATTTATCACACATTACCACAGGTGAAAAATAAGAAACGGGGTGTAGGTCCTGACCGGTTTCGACTTTATTTCCAAGCCATTGACGAAGGACTGATACAGAGTGTGAGAAGTCACAAATATATATACTACAAGAACAGTACTGACGAACATACAAAAACCGTTAGAGGCTCCATATCCCCACTCAGGCCGGTGTCGAGGTAGGGGTGGCCTTTAAAACTCATTTGGCTAAAAATCACAATAGACTCTCAGGGGACATTGCTGATAAACAGACCATACCCCACCTCAGATCCACACCTGACAGGTGTCATGGAGGCGGAGTTTGAAACTCATTAACATTACTACCCTCGTACTGTGTTTACAAATATGATAATCCTATTTTCATACATCTCTACTGCCTACCTTAAAGTTTAAACAATTTACAAATTTCTTTTTGATATTAAAGGATCAAGTTTATACATTCCTTGACTGATATTCATATTATGGTTGTAACTTTCTTTTATGAAGCTAGATTCAATGATGTTCCTTTCCAGTGCATTATTAGTAGATATTCTCAACCCATTAGTAGGTACCATCTCAAATGCAAATATCAAGAATAATGTGGACCTGATAAATAAACTAAATAGTGTAGAGATTAATAGTGAATCCAGGCTTGTAAGTTTTGATGTTGTATCACTATTCACAAAGGTGCCAATAGATGATCTGATGAAGTTTTTATCTGAATTGTTAGAGAACACACAGCTGGATATCCCATTTTCTAAAAGTACTTTAATTGAACTGATTAAATTATGTGTGAAAGATTGTAAATTTGAATTTAATGGTAAATTTTACTCACAAAATTTTGGTATGGCAATGGGAAACCCTCTATCCCCAGTGTTAAGTAACATATATGGAATTTTTGAAAAGAAGATATTAAACAACATAATCCCACGTAATGTAACATGGTTTAGGTATGTTGACGACATAATTTGTGTATGGCCAGGAACCAAGATGTAAAAACTTTTTGCTAAGTTAAATCAATTAGTACCATCAATTAAATTCACGATGGAAATGGAAAATGATGGGTGCTTACCGTTTCTGGATGTCCTCATACGAAGAAATAGTAGTGTTTTTAAAATATAGTGTGTATAGAAAACCCACTAATATTTCTTCCTATGTGCATTTCTATTCTGGACAAAGCAATAAGGTTAAAAAGTCAGTGTTTTCATCTATGTTTTTAAGAGCATTACGGGTATGTAGCCCTGAATATATTGATGATGAAATAGATAAGATTAGGAATGCAGGCAAAAATTGAAATATCCTGATAGTGTATTAAACAGTGCATTTGAAGTGGCAAAAAAAGACTATGTATCAAAACCAGAAAGAACCTTACAACACAAAAAATTTGCTTGTTCTGCCTTATAATAATAGTATGAAAGATATCCTCATCTTCTTAAGAATTTTGGTGTTAATGTCGCATTTAAGAACAATACAACAATGAAAATGTACTTATCAAGAACTCCCAGACAATATTAAAGGGTGTATATAAAATTCCGTGTAAGTCTTGTGACAACTTTTATATTGGCCAAACCAGAAAGCACTGAAAAAAGAATTGAACAACATAAGAAATGTGTGAGATATGCAATAAGGAACAGTGGTATATTTGTACATGTTAGTGAGAACAATCATGCTATCAACTGGGAAGGGGCAAAAAGGATTGTATATTCTAATAATGCACTGGAAAGGAACATCATTGAATCTAGCTTCATAAAAGAAAGTTACAACCATAATATGAATATCAGTCAAGGAATGTATAAACTTGATCCTTTAATATCAAAAGAAATTTGTAAATTGTTTAAACTTTAAGGTAGGCAGTAGAGATGTATGAAAATAGGATTATCATATTTGTAAACACAGTAC
>NC_089747.1:45132975-45175475 GCF_040412425.1 Macrobrachium rosenbergii | reverse complement strand
AACTGCGGTATACTTAACTTTAACCAAATCTTAACTCTCTTTGCAAGTTGTCTGAATATACAGGGTGTCATACAAACTAGTTTTAAGGATTCTTTTCATTAAAATTGCTGCATTCTTGTGATGATGAGAGATCATCAAAAACAGTTACCAGCAGACACAATACTTTGTTTTGAGATACATGCGCATACACTCACACGCCAAAGAAAAACGAAAATATACTCTTTCCTGGCACGCAATATTTGTATTTTTCATCCATAACGGGTGCCTCTCATCAAAATATTACTTATATGACTAAAGATTTTCTTTTCTCTCTCTCTCTCTCTCTCTCTCTCTCTCTCTCTCTCTCTCTCTCTCTCTCTCTACTTGTCTGTGTTTTCCCTCTTTTGCCCATATAGCAGGAAAAAACGGATGTTAGCTGAGTACTTCGGTAATATTTATCTTTACTTAAAGGAACTATCATGGGAAATATTTGAAGCCTTTTTGGTTCCCCTTACAGGAAGGATATTGACCATTAGTCTATAAAAAGATTTCGTTTATTTTTCTCCCTAAACAGTTTTGCATTAGGAACAACATTTTTAAAAGGTAAATAACATCTCAATTTGATGGTGGCTCCTTCTTATTCTAGTATGCATCTATTCATTCATGTAGTGAGGACGATTATTGTGATGGATAAATGGTCAGGCAATCACAAGGCGAGAGAGAGAGAGAGAGAGAGAGAGAGAGAGAGAGAGAGAGAGAGAGAGAGAGAGAGAGAGAGAGAGATTTAAAATTAATGTGAAGCTGTTCAGGAGGAAGGTTTTATCTTGATTTCTAGCATACTTAGAATTCTCATGGTAATTAAATTTATGACTGTGCACCATCTAAGATATCCTATCTTCATTTTCTTGTGAAAGATTCCAGAAAGTTAAAAGACTGCATTAGCAGGATGATTGTGCATTGCATCGTATTTCCTTCACCTTTAAAATCACGTAAATATTCTTTCTGAGGAAATATAAAAGAAATACGTTCGTATACCCAACGATGGAGCCATTTTGAAACGCAAGCTATTGTAAAAGCACCATCAACGAAACAACAAATTACGCAGAAGCTCAAATTCAGTGGGCTTATTTTATAAACGAGCTGTTAAGAGTGGTCTAATAAACTGATTCACTTATGCGTGAAACCCTTTGCAACCAATGTGAGTTGACATTTACATAAAGTGTGTACACCTCACATTATATTCAAAATAACACTCGGGGGGTAATCGTATGTCCCATGACCATTTGGGCTGTTTCACAAAAGCAGAGTAGAATACTTCGGAATAATGCTAAATAATCAGCTCTCTCTCTCTCTCTCTCTCTCTCTCTCTCTCTCTCTCTCTCTCTCTCTCTCTTTGCGTGTGAGTGCCTGTTCTTTAAATGATTAAACAGGCACCCAAATCTTAAGCTAGGGAGTCAATTTCAGTATAATAAAGAACAGAACACCAACGAATTTGATATTCTTTGACCCCGTTGCAAAAGTATTTATCCCATAAACTATTTGGCCCTCCAGAAATATTTTCTCTATGCTTCTTTATAAAACGATAGATGGCATTTTTTCGTTGAAGAGCGAATTCCGTCAGGTGGCCTTCCTAATATAAAGAAGAAAAATACAGGTTACAAATGAGGCCAATGGTTTGAAAATATTCGGGAATATTCGAGAATATGCTGTTAATTAGCAAATTGAGGTTTCCGATTAGTTTACGATTTCGGAGCATACTATTTTTTTTATTTCATTCCTTCCAAAAGCGGCAGTTTTTTTATATTATGTATATAAATGGTACGAACATAGACTTTCCAAAAATAGCGTGTATAGAAGACTTTTATTTTGTCTACTTATTTACAAGTATTACTCACTTTACATATATTTGCAAGTAAGACCTGAACAGTAATATATAAAAGTAAATAAGACCAAACCAAATACATAAACAATAAACTAATATCAGTTCTCACTGTAATAATTTTGAATATTTATATCTTATACAGTATATATATATATATATATATATATATATATATATATATATATATATATAAATGTGTGTGTGTGTATACATATACATATATATATATATATATATATATATATATATATATATATATATATATATATATATATATATATATATATAATATATTTTTTTTTTTTTTTAAATATTACTGCTGTTCGCCAGTAATGTATTTCTTTGTAGTAATATCAGATGAACCAACATCCGGGGTAGCGGCCGAGTCAAACGCAGTTTAAATTGTAACGTTCGCGTGTAGGAAGGAACTCGGTAGTATTTAGGCATTTCACCCTATAGGAAAATTTCCATATCCAACCTTAAGATAGGTGGTCCTAAAGTCTTTTTTTCTTTCTACCTGTCCCTCTTGGCGAATGTTTTTGACAAAGCTTAGACGCCCCAGGACATGAATGCATCCCCTAATTGACCCAGCGCACCGGTCAGACAAGGAGAGAGATTTGAACTATGCGGAGCTCAGACGTCTTTTGGCCTCTCCGCCCTTTGTCTATCATTTTCTAATACTGAATTGTGAAGTGAAGAATTAATCTCCAGGTCTTCCAATCGTCCGTTGTATGCGCAGCAACGCTTCATCCTAAGGTAAAGTCTGTGTTTTTGTTCAAAACTTCGTCAATTCTTTTATCCTTTTTTTCTGTATTTCCACTTCCTTTGTTTCATCCTCCAGCCACCATTTTCGGTAATCGCTTGTACGAAGTCTAAGATTAAGCCAAATTATTATATTGTTAGCTTCATCCACTTTATTCCAGTAAAAATAACTAGGACTTAGGGTAAGCAAGTCATTTTAATTCTCTATGCATTCTTTGTGTCTCGGATCCATTGTTTGGAAGAACTGTTGCGTTTTGTATTTAATGCCATCTTAACGAGTAGAGGTTTTCTGCGTCCGCAGTTGGTGACGTTTATCATAAAGTCTTTATTCCTTGAATATTCTTTGTTAAGGTTAATTACCCTTAACTGGCGATCTTTGGTTAATTAACGACTGTCTTTGAGGTTAATTCGTGACTTCAAGTGACAGGTTATGTGTGTTCTTGGCATGCAGGGCCATGAAAAATTACGCAAATCAAGTAATAAACTGATCAGCCAAGACGCGCACGTAACAATATATAAATATATACATATACATATAATATATATATATATATATATATATATATATATATATATATATATATATATATATATATATATATATATATATTATATATATATATATATATATATATATATATATATATATATATAAAACACGATGGATTTTACGACAGGGAAAAAATTCGTTCCTGAATATTTCTACAAGATCTACATATTTTGTTAACAGTATCCAAAACAGTCAGTCCTAAGTAACTGCACTGTAACGATAATTAATAATTTTGCCTTCCCTTTAATTATCATATGAAATTACCATAAAATGAGTACTGTACTAATATCTTCATTCAGACGTTCTTTCCTTGAGTCAGTGAATTATTTTACTGGAATATTACTAACATTTATCTTTTATAAGATTCCACTGAAAAAACCCCAAGTCATTCCAAATCTTCCGATAATACCGATTTCCGACTGATCCATCAATATTTATTTCATATGACGGCGGAAGAGACAAAGATAAATCTTCTGAGCCACGACGTTCCAGCCAATACCAGGAAGTATTAAAAAGACTTAATTTATGAATGACTTTGAAGGCCGTACGGTGGATCTTGCGGAAGGATCAATAAGGATTAGAATATGTTTTTTCTTTGGGGCGGTGGGGGGAGGGCACAAATTACTTATTACTTGTGCAACTTCCAGTTGTTCTCTAAGATATTTAATTCAATTCCTCACTGCTTTTTATCTAAGATAATATTTCAGGAACTGAATAAACCATATCTTCTAAAAAGGAATGACCTTTCTTACGTCTTCAATGTGCTCTGATATCTTATTCATCTTGAGGATATTGCGCTTTTTAGAGACAGTTACCAACAGACTCAATATTTTATTTTGAGATACATACACATACACTCACACGCCAAAGAAAAACGAAAATATACTCTTTCCTGGCACGAAATACTTGTATTTTTCATCCAGAACAGGTGCCTCTTATCAAAATATTACTTCTATGACTAAAGATTTTTCTCTCTCTCTCTCTCTCTCTCTCTCTCTCTCTCTCTCTCTCTCTCTCTCTCTCTACTTGTCTGTGTGTTCCCTCTTTTGCCAAATAGCAGGAAATAACGGATGTTAGCTAAGTACTTCGGTAATATTTACCTTTTGTTAAAGGAACTATCATGGGAAAAATTTGATGCCTTATTGGTTTCCTCGTACAGGAAGGATATTGACCATCAGCCTATCAAGAGATTTCGTTTATTTTTCTCCCTAAACAGTTTTGCATTAGGGAAAACATTTTGAAAAAGTAAATAACATCTCAATTTGACGATGGCTACTTCTTATTCTAGTATACATCTATGCATCTATATAGTGAGGACGAATATTGTGATAGATAAATGGTCAGGCAATCACAAGGTGAGAGAGAGAGAGAGAGAGAGAGAGAGAGAGAGAGAGAGAGAGAGAGAGAGAGAGAGAGAGAGAGAGAGAGAGAGAGTAATTTAAAATTAATGTGAGGCTGTTCAGGAGGAAGGTTTTATCTTGATTTTTTGCATACTTAGAATAATTCTCATGGTAATTAAATTTATGACTGTGCACCATCTAAGATATCCCATTTTCATTTTCTTGTGAAAACTTCCAGAAAGTTAGAAGACTGCATTAGCAGGAAGATTGTGCATGACATCGTTGTTCCTTCATCTTTATAATCCTCTGCATATTGTTTCTGAGGAAGTATGAAAGAAATACATTCGTATACCCAACGACAGAGCCATTTTGAAACATAAGTTATTGCAAAAGCACCAGCAACGACACGAACAAATTACGCAAACGCTCAAATTCAGTAGGCTTACTTTTGAACGAGCTTTTAGCGTGGTCTAATAAAATTGATTCACTTATATGTGAAACCCAGGCACCCATTGCAACCAATGTGAGTTGACACTTCCATAAAGTGTGTATACATCACAATGTATTCAAAATAACACTCGGGGGGTAAACGCATTACCTGTTGGGCTGTTTCACAAAAGCAGAGTAGAATACTTCGGAACAACGCTAAATATCAGCTCTCTCTCTCTCTCTCTCTCTCTCTCTCTCTCTCTCTCTCTCTCTCTCTCTCTTTCGTACAGCTGAAATTATTGGTCGCTAATATTTTACTCCGGAAATGTCTACCTTATGTTTAATGGCGCTTAATGGCCAAACAAATAGGCCATCTATTGAATCCCTTTAAGCGGATATTGGACATCAGTCTAATAGGGATTTTCCTCATATTTCTACCTTTCTACCCTGCACTTCAAGGGCTAAATGGTTTATGCGATTAGCATTTTTGCAACGGGGTCAAAGAATATCAAATTCGTTGGTGTTCTGTTCATTATTGTCTAGTGATTCCCTAGTCGTACATTAAATGGGAATACTTCATTTACAGAACACGCACTGTCACGCAGAGAGAGAGAGAGAGAGAGAGAGAGAGAGAGAGAGAGAGAGAGAGAGAGAGAGAGAGAGAAAGTTACGTATCTCTTAGTTTAACCAGCTCTCCTAGGGCTGACCTGAAGGATTAGACTTATTTTACGTGGCTAGGAACCAATTGGTTACCTAGCAACGGGACGCTATTTGTTGGATGAGCAGCTAGAGCTGCGGACTGTCACTCGATGGACCGGAGTTCAATTCCCCGGCCGGCTGATGAAGAGTTAGAGGAATTTATTTCTGGTGATAGAGTTCATTTCTCGCTATAATGGTTCGGATTCCACAATAAGCTGTAGGGTCCCGTTGCTAAGTAACCAATTGGTTCTTAGCCACGTAAAATAAGTCTAATCCTTCAGGCCCCCTGGAGCTGTTAATCAGCTCAGTGGTCTGGTAAAACTAAGGTATACTTAACCTACCAACGGGAATCCGAACTACATTATACCGAGAAATTAATTTCTATCACCGGAAATAAATTCCTCTAAATCTTCATTGGCCGGTCGGAGACTCGAACGCGGGCCCAGCAGAGTGCTAGCCGAGAACTATACCGACCCTCCCAACGAGGAACAGAGAGAGAGAGAGAGAATAAAAAATGCTTAAGGATATATTTTTTCTATGCTTCTTTATAAAACGATAGATGGCACTTTTTCGTTGAAGAGCGAATTCCGTCAGGTGGCCTTCCTAATATGAAGAAGAAAAATATAAGTTACAAATGAGGCCAGTCGTTTGAAAATGTTCAGGGAATATTCGTAAATATGCTGTTAATTAACAAACTGAGCTTTCCGATTAGCTTACTATTTCGGACCATACTATTTTTTTCATTTTATTCCTTCGAAAAAAGGCAGTTTTTTATATTATGCATATAAATGGTACGAGCATATACAGTACTTGCCAAAAATAAGCATGTGTATGGAAGACTTTTATTTTTGTCTACTTATTTACAAGTATTAGTTACTTTATATATATTTGCCAGTAAGGCCTGAACGGTAATATATAAATGTAAATAAAACCAAGCAAATTCATAAACAATAAACTAATATTAGTTCTCATTGGTAATAATTTTGAATATTTATTTATATATATATATATATATATATATATATATATATATATATATATATATATATATATATATATATATATATATAATGTGTGTGTGTGTATATGTATATGTATGTATGTATGTATGTATGTATATATATATATATATATATATATATATATATATATATATATATATATATATATATATATATATATATATATATATATATATATATATATATATAACACAATGGATTATATGACAAGTGAAAAAATTCCTTCCTGAATATTTCTACAAGATCTACATATTTTGTTAATAGTATCCAAAACAGTCAATCCTAAGTAACTGCACTATAACGATAATTAATAGCTTTTGCTTTCCTTTTAATTATCAAATGAAATTACCATAAAATGATTACTAATATCTTCATTCGGGCGTTCTTTCCTTGAGTCAATGAATCATTTTATCGGAATATTACTAAAATTTATCTCTTATAAGATTCCATTGAAAAAACCCAAGTCATTTCAAATCTTCCGATAAAAACGATTTCCGACTGATTCATCAATATCTATTTCATATGAAGGCGGAAGAGAAAAGGATAAATCTTTGAGCCACAACGTTCCAGCCAATACCAGGAAGTATTAAAAAGGCTAGCTCATGAATGACAGACTACCCGAAGACCGTTCGGTGGATCCCGCGGAGGGATCAATAAAGGTTTAGAATATGTTTTTTTTTTTTTCTTTGGGAAAGGGGAGGCACAAATTACATATTACTTGTGCAACTTCCAATGATTCTTTAAGATATTTAATGCACCCCTTCACTGCTTTGTCATGTAACATAATATTTCAGGAACTGGAACAAACCATATCTTCAAAAAAGGAATAACCTTTCTTATGCCTTCAGTATGCTCTGATGGCTTATTCATCTTACTGCGGTATTTTTGTGTTCAGACATGCAATGAATGAAAAGAATTATATAACAATCTACATTTCTGTCCAATTCCATCAGAACATTAGAATATTAAAACAAAATAATGTTCATAGGCACAGAGATATAATTTTTTTATTAAAGTTTGGTTAATCCATATTTTGAAGTGTAGATTAGACGTCGTTTCCTATCTTCTTACTGTCAGTTCATTCTGTAAGGAGTATGTGCAACTAATTATCAGTGCTCAATAATCTGTTCAAAATATCTTTATCTAAAATTTCCTCTTTACCTCCTTGAAATTTGAGTATTACAAAATAATAAAGTAAATAAACCGTAATTAAGACAGTCTGAGTATTTTGATATAGAAAATTCCTATTAGTTTTACAGTTTTCTTTCTTTCTTTCTATCTTTATCATGTGTCTAGCAGTGAAACAAAATTCTTCGGGTAACCAGACTATGACACGTCTTCATAAAGAAAGCCTGAATTACGAAGTATAAAGGAGCCGTGGACCATCTACTCTCTGTTCTCGAGGCTACTCATCAGACGTAAGATTACTTAAGCATATATGGATAGGGATAAGGTCTTCATATATACTTGCATTAAGATTATTGAACTAAAATATAAAAAAAGTCTATAATAAAACTGGAATCTTGGAGATTCTCAAATGTTTTACCTGTCGAGCGAAGCAAAGTAATTTTACCAGAACCAAATTGGGAATGCAAATTATGTTCTCAAAACTATCCTAATTATCCTCCTGCCCTTCACAAACAATCTAGCTCTAATAATGCTTCCTAAGTAACGAAACTGAAAAAATCATGAAAACGTTCTTCTATTGTTTTCCAAACACTAAAAGGGTAATGAGATGCTTCAATTTTTGTTGTCTGGTGCTCGAGAAAGGAAGATTAACACATTAATTTCTGACGTCTGCTTTCCCCCTTCCTTTTACCGAGTTAAATCCCATGAAGCTTGGTATAATTATCTCTTCATTCTTCTCTCAATTGTTTCATAGAACATACTGTAGGCATGGGAATTCTATAAAAGCTCTAACAAATAAACATATTATATATATATATATATATATATATATATATATATATATATATATATATATATATATATATATATATATATATATATATATATACATATATATAATATATATATATATATATATATATATATATATATATATATATATATATATAATAATAATAATAATAATAATTTTCATTCCCAGACAACAATTGGCATAAGGTTGCTAACCCTAGTTATTTAAAGTCTCCTGCCCAATATCATCATAATAAATTCGAATAACTACCCTCTACTTAACTTATTGCCAGAGCACAACTTACGCGTTGTCGTTGACTCCTCTCTCTCTCTCTCTCTCTCTCTCTCTCTCTCTCTCTCTCTCTCTCTCTCTCTCTTGCGATAAAACAACTGAAACATGCCTAAAGCTGGATACCAACAAAAGAGAAAAGTATACCAACTGGTTCTTGGAAAAGGATTTCGGCAAATTTTCTCCCAAGTTTGCCCAAAACTGTTTCTTCTCTTTGCACATTCTCGTATGTTTTTCTTTAGAGAATGGCTTCAAAGACATTACAGAGAAATTAAGATTGGTTGAAGGCTTTCGGATTTTGAAATTTGGAATGACTGTTTTTTTTTTTTTTTATTAAAATACTTGGAACCTGAAAGTTTTGTGATGTCTTAGTTAACTACTAAATTTAAGGTCGATTACAACAAAAGAAAATTAATTATTAACAAACTAACAAGTGATAACCACCAAATAGTTTTTCCTTGGTAATCGAAGTTTCTCTAAATGAAACAAGATTATCCACTTTCTACCGCCGAATGAATAGAGCGTGATAGTTATATGTACATACTTAAATGTACATATATTCTAAATAGGATTAAAGAAAGTCGGAAAACTGGAGAAAAACAATATACACTTTATCATCAAATAATCTAAAATATAACAAAAACGGTAAGTTTCGGCTCTAGAATCGTATACACACAACGAAGGAGTATCCTATATAAAAGATTACTAATTCACATTACACTGATTAAGACCTTTTATATAGTGCACGTACCGCATTCCAGCGATAAGCTGTGCCCAACATCCTGGAGGAACTCCACACAGTTAATTCCTTCTAGGCGGATTTTTTTTTTTTTTTTTTTTTTTGCTCTTTGTCGATGAAATTTAGTACTCTTGATGTTTACGCCGTGAAATTACTGTCATGTATTACTAACCGATGAACTCTTAACCCTGATTTGTAAGTCCATTGCTACTGCGTATGAAAATTTAAGGGAAAAATGCTTTAAATCGATTTGAAATAAGAAAATGATCAAAAAGTGATAATTACTCATTATTTTCCTGCCACGAAGAGTGGCCAATTTTTGCTTATGAGAGCATAAAGACCGTATTTTATTTAAGGAATCTAGACTTTACTGAGGGTAAGAAAGCTAATTTCTTACTCTAATGCCTTTTTGATCAACTATTCACGATTTAAAAGCAACTATTAGAGTCACTCAACAGACTACAATGAAAGCAGATAGCATGTGTGTAAGTATCGAAAAAGATTAAATAAAGCAAATCCAGCGTGTGGGGGCCAAGTTCATACTTCTTTACATCTCTAACGATGCTATATATACCTTCAGTATTTAACATTGTGTAAAAATAGAAGTCACTGACGGGATCTTTGAAGAAATTTAAAAGCGCTACTAGCGGTAGTTACACATGGCAACTATATCAGTGAATAGGCAGCAACTATGGAGGAGGTGTATCAGCACCCAACTTTAAGTTTAGTTGATGACGTTACAGTAAACGAAAACATTTGAACTTTTCGTTTTCCTCTATCGATACATTACCACTAAACGACCAACGTTTTTCACCATTGGAAAAATTCTCGAGTATAAATAATTCCCTTTTTCCATACAGGCTGTCTACGGCTTTTCAGTGCTCCGCGTTAATTCTTTTTCCAATACTTACGTGTAATTCATGGTTCAAAAAGATATAAACCTTGTCGCTTATAAATTCAAATGTAAAAGTTAATAAATAAGAAACGACTGCAGCATATCATTCCACGTGCTTTGGAAATTTGTTACATGTTACATCATCTATCTTCTGATGAAATTGAAATAAGAAAAATAGGCAGAATGCCACTGCAACAGCAATTCCTTCCAATAATAACAATACTATCACCTATTATTCTAACAATAAGAGCAATAATACCCTACTTCAACCATCCAAAATCCTACAATACTAGGATTCATTCTTAAATTTTCCTTTAATATTCTCGAGAAGCAAATCTGGAAAGCAAATCTGATGTACTATGTGTTGTTGGGAAACAAAGCTGTCACTCCTACATATTTATGTTGGATAACGACCGATACGTTCTCGAATTATGCATTAGAGGCCAATTTTGTGAAACTTGAAGTTAAAGGATGATTTCACTGGCTTAGGCACTGCTCATATTTCAGAAAGGTAGCAGATATCTTTTAGTTTACTTTTCACAATCGGAAATTTGGTAAATAAATTTATTTTTCTCTGTTCACTCTCATACTGATTCATTTTTCATTGATTCGATAATGCAGACAAGACTGTTTTTAGTTTCATAGCTATATTATTCAATATAATTTATAAAAAAAAAAAAATTATATACTCACGTTATATATATATATATATATATATATATATATATATATATATATATATATATATATATATATATATATATATAATATACATACACACACACATATATATATATATATATATATATATATATATATATATATATATATAATATATATATATAAATACATCACGATGATGTGATAAAAGATTCATAAATACGGTAGCTATAGGTTCCAAACGAACCAATCGGCTGCCATGGTAAGGGTGGGTTGATGCCGACGCTAACTCGACGTTAGCATTGGCATAAACTTACCCCTCTCTTGACAGCTCAAAGCGGTTTAGAACGCCGACTGGAAGTCGTTCATGGGTACTTTTGGTGTTCGAGTCACTTAGGTATCAAATCATTTATCACTTATACAGTATTTCCCCTTCGGTGGTATCCCCTAAGTAGCGCGAATTGGATATTAAACGACATTTTTAGCTTAATGATTGTATAAAATGTCATGTTGATGTGATAAAAAATTCATATAAATAATATATATACATATGTATATAACAACTAGTACTTCTTTCAAAATGTACGTTACTTATACATGGGAAATGAAAAATTGGCTGTCAGTTATATTCGAAAATCAAGAAGAAAAATAAAAAACAAACAAATTAACATACATATATATATACATACATACACACACACACATATATATGTATATATATATATATATATATATATATATATATATATATATATATATATATATATATATATATATATATATATAAACACACTTGGATTCTGATGCTGGAATCTTAGTTGCTTCAAAAGTATTTTAAGGATGATCAATTAATATCAAATTCATTAGGACTATTCTCGTAAGTTAAATTAGACAGAGAAATGGGACAAACTATATTGATGTCTGTGTTCTACCAAGAGGGTAGTTTTCCTTTTCAGTTCTATCCTTAAACATTGGACCCATCACTCATGTTTAATCTTAACTGAGCCCAGTGAATAAAGACATTTTGGAAATTATATTGAGACTGACATTATTCCAAATAAATATTATAAAGGATGCAACGAACGAGAGCCTTCGAGCAATGACGAAATAAGTAGGATAGGGATGATGGTATTTTACTAAGGCCATAAAAAACCTGAGCGATTCAATACTGCCATGTATTTCCTTCCTGACGAAGTATGTCAGTTCCAGTAGATGCATAATAGACACAATTTTCCTTTCTTGTATCTACCTTATTAGTTCTCGAGGAGCGACACATAATTATGGAGAATGGACAGGTCTTAAGCGTAGATCAGACTCCGATACATTTATTAAAAAAAGTAGGACGTGGAACTTCTTGACATGCATGGGACAGACAGGATTTCCATAACGTCTGGGGCAAAGATCTAATTTGCCCTGTCTACAGGAGGGAGACAAGACAGAACGTTCCACTTACAGGGTAATTTCCCTTAAGTCGCGTGTCTTAATAAGAATTAAAGGAGAATATTAAATCTTGGCAAATGGCAAAGTGGATTCTGGCTTGCAATGAGGTGGGAATGGCAGGAAGCATTTTCAGGCTTTTATGCACAATGTGATAACATGACCGCACAAACAAAAAAAAATTATGTTAACTGTTTGTGATTTTGCTGAATATAGCATACGAATGTACTAATAATCAGAGCAGAGCAGATGTGTGCATGCATTAGCAACAATACAGAAATGTACATAAAAAATGAAAGAGGATCATAAAGAACTTCAATGGTGGGCACTGAGTTATGCCTAAACGAACAGTTATCCCAACAACGTGGCACCAGACGAGTGAAAGAACTGAACTTCGTGTCAGAGCGTCCTCTTCTGTCATGCACAAAAAAGGAAATGATATAGATGACATGGTTCGTATGATTCCACTCGTCACTTTGAGTTGTCAGTTAACCAAGAAAGTACACATGCAAATTCCTTCAGAAGTTGCCAGGTGACCCTCTAGTCAAGTAAGTTCAAGACACAGCGATTAAAAAACATTGCAATTTAGACGACCTAAGGTCCTCTGAACACATTACTCTACTGTGCCGCTTAAAATAGTACGGGCACGAGAAATCTGAAGTATGGTGATGAATGGCGAATTTATTTATACTTAGTAGACTCCCCACATACATTTCGCTTTTATCTTTTGCTCGCTTCAAAGGTTCTGCCCCTATGGTGTTTGACTGGTTGGTTGATCTAGATTAATTCGGTTTATGCCAGCAAGGACGCTTACCTAGAGGCTGTCCGGACGTGTGTTGTGGTGTTTAAGGGCTTAAGACGTCTGGTGTGTAGCTACAGACTCTGACCTACCAATAGAGGCGATTGACTGAAGAAGTCAGCTTTTGAGTTTACAAATCCATCCATCAAGTGACCAGAAATGAGGATATACAGTTTGAAAAGGAATATAGGCTATTTAAGGGGAATTTAGGATAAACATTTAGAAGCTGGAATGACTGCAAAATTTTTGTAGGAAAAACAAGATATATGCAGCATTTGTGATTAATAAGACACCCAAACTTATAAGACCCTGTGTATTTCATAATGATGAATATGAGGGACTGACTTCGAGATCTGCTTTTGTGGAAAGATAGCTGCCCTCAAAAAATTTCTCTGCATTGGAATTCCCCCAAAAACTCTCGCAGAAATCACATCTCCCTTTATTATCTTGTTGATTCGTGATGGTCCTGCCATTTCGCAGATTTATGGAGCACCAGACCTCTTTTGCTCCTGCTCTGGAGCTATTTCATCTTTCTCGACATCATCGAGACGAGCAGTAGGTAAGTCAGAGCAGGTATCGCATCTCCGAGTTTCTTTTCACTTCGTCCGTGAAGAAATTTGGTGAGGTGCCCTTAATTAATCTTCGCTGGAAGTGTTGGAAAGACAATGGAAAATAAAGGCGAGACATCATGAGAATCGCTGTTCAATTTTGCCCTTCAATAATATTAGGTGTAATTTCTAGATACTCTTTCCGGAAAATTTAAGTAGGAGGAACTTGAAAGAGAAAAAAAATTAATCTGCATTATTTCCATATTAACTTCACTTCATTTTTCTTAAAATTTGTCACGTTGCGACTGTCGCATTTCTACGGACCGTGTCTGGTATATTATTATCCCATTCCATTTTTTTTTATTTGATGTTCATTTCATGTCAATTTTGGTGCATTCTCCATTATTATTTCAATTGTTATGTTTCAGTTGATTCCGCTTTCACATCTTTCCTTCACTGGCTATTTAATATTAGGAGATTTAGTAATTGCAACCCCATTACAAAGTTAATCGGGTACTTTTTTTTATTCTTCAGGATGAATTGCTATACATTATGGATGGCGAAGAAGAAACAGTTACTAAAAGAGAATAATAATAAAACCGTAATATAAAAATCTTTAAACTGCATGATAGCATACATTAGCATTCAGACCACGACTGTTATAAAAACATTTTATGAGGCTCTGGAGGCTTATCATTGTCCCCGGTAAAATGACTGCATTGGAATGATTTATAACACGTCCTCGGGGGATAATACTCCACTATTTGTTCAACACTGGTGAAAAATGAGCGGGAAGAAGACGATACAACAATCAGTTCTTAGTTGCGAAAAAATGTTAAAGAGAATTATGAATTATGAATTGAGATGAAAAAAAATAAACAAAACATTTGTAAAGGCCATTTCTGAGCCTATACTTGATTTAAGTCTCTGTTTTATGAACAGAGGTTTGATCTCGCTTATCCCGAGACATTGTGTGATAGCAGTAACGTGAGCCGGCATCATAAGTTATATCTTTCCCTAACTAAAATCTAAGGACTACTGGAATGAGATACTAAGTACAAAACTAAAACCCTTTATTGACAAAAATCAACGAAAAATAACTTCTTAAAAATTACGAAGAATGAAATCCAATGTTTCACATAACTATCAGAAAATCTTCTAAGGAAATAATGCCCCAAAATCATAAACCCCAATTACAGAAAATAACTCATCTGTCAAAACATGAACACGTCAATCAATTAAAACAGGTCATCTCAAATGTCATACCACTCCCATCCTTGTTGGAGGGAGAGAGGAAAAAGGAATAGGAATGGGGTGGAACAGAAATACCTGTGAAAGAACAAATGTCACATTAAAAATCATAAAATGTAAAAAATTGCAGAAACACACATTTCACTGTCACAGGAGATACCGTGTGTTCACAGTTCTGAAAAACAAAGTCTAAAAACGTATATGAATTCTTACTCACTCCACAAGTCCTCTGGGACAGTCTCCATGTGAAAAATCACCCACATCTTCAGACACATATGAATCGGATCTCACAAGTCCGATTCGAACAACGGTTCCTCCCCATTATATTCATTATGTAACGCACGAACGAACGTACTTTTCTATGACATCATTCGAGGTCAAAGTTCGGCAAGACACGCCTCTGTACTTCAAGGCGTCACTATCGACATGCATCCTTCAAAACCGGATTTTGTAACTGGTTCAGCTTCTAGAACGTTCTTTGCTGAATACGCATTTTCCAGCCCGTGTCTTGTCACCAAGGAGCCTTTTGCGACTTCCTGTGGTATGCGAACTGCTTCAGCAGTTTCCTATCTGCTGCGTATAGTGAAAACGGACCCTGCGAATAGCTGACCCAACTTTTCAAAGGTCACCTTCGCGAGCCTTTACAGATTGCTCGGTCCACGCACCTGAGGTGGACCCCACCTCAAAATGTCTAGGTGCAAAACTTATATATATCTTATAACACAGATATTATAACACAATCAGTTCATTCAAAAAAACGCCTTAATCTAGACGATTTCACTCCTGGTACTGCCTCACGCTGAAAGGCCTGCGACTGCGCACGCCAACGGTGATCCAACCAAGATGAAAGGCTTGCGACTGCACCAGTCCAAGCTGAATGTATTCTTGCGTCTCCCAGCGATCCGACGAAAATGAATCTCTCGCAAATCCTTTTTGCGCCACCCAACGTCTCCTCGAAAGTACAGCAACATGAAGACATCCTGCCCGACATCTCTCCAAAGTGCAGAAGTAACGTTGACAGCTTTCTCATATGTTGAGGACGGTGAAGCTATTCCAACCTCTCCATTTCGAGGGAGTGGTATTTTCCGTGAGTCGGTCATATCGACAGTCATATCAAAAAGTAACTCGTCTGTTCCCTATACCATATTATTACTGAACCAGATAAGACTACTAGTGCAAAGGTCATATGTTCTCAATGTGAAACAATTCCAAGTTGGTACCCGGAATTTCCACAGTCAACTCACTACCAAGTACACTAACTCTAAAGAACTATTCATAAAAACTCTATCCAACAGAAAAAAGTGCTCGAGAATCCTATCCATACACTGAACAACGAAAGGCAATCCTAAACATCTGAAAGGTATCATATCTCGTAAAAGACATCAAGGTTCTACTCCGGTTAGCGAATATTTCGCAATACCCAACTAATTCTCAACACAATAGCAATTGACTTAATGGAAATCGCTCCTATGATCCTAACAACTACAATTACTCATGGTACAGCTCCCTTAACTTAAAAAAAAACTGAAAAAACCCAAATACTCGAATTCGATATCCCTATCAAAAACCTTCCTAAACCTCTCCGAAATCCTAACTGACATATCCCAACCCGAAAAAGATCAGACCCGTTCGGTCCGATATACTAAATACCTCCCCAAAAACAAAATCCTAAACAACAAACCCTTATTCTGTAACTCTATATTCAAAGATATTGCGTCAGACGACAAAACACATCATAACATAATAACATAATAACACACGGGTCAAATCTCGTATGAAATTAGCCCATGTCACAATTCCCAAAATCATATGAAAACAAACCATTAACTCAAAGTAACCCATTTCTATCGCCAAGTGCGAACGATGAAATCCCTAACCACAGTTGCGATCCATATAAAAACAAAACTCAAATTCATATATCTACAAAACTCTACGGTATTCTGCACAATTTACACAAAGTACTGCAGCTTACATCGGAAATCACAATGAACCCGAACTATTAAAAATTCGTAAAACTCTACGGAGTAACGTCCTCCTGAATTACAACAAACTACAAGTCATGCTCATTTACAACCCATTAACACCCGAAAGGAAAAAAAATGACCCGTAACTACCCATTACCATAACAACCATACAACCCAGGAATGCATCTGATAATAATTTATCTTCATCTTGTTTCTCTTCGAGCAAGGGTATGTCCCAAGTGACATTTTCACCAGTAACATAACACACAACGTTTCCCTCAATAATTTCACCCATGCTTACCTTCAATGTATTTGAGGCTTGCATCAAAATCTCTCAATGTCAAAAACTGCCGGATCAACACTTCCCTTTGTCCAAACGGAAAGTGTCACTCAAGCAAAGGCAAGCGCTCTGCCCACATACTCACACACACATACCCACACGCACATACGTGTGTGACTACAAAAACCAAGAAGTGCATTCACACTTGTGCAAAAACTGTTTTGCACCCCGTAACTCATAAATATCACGTAGGATACTACTCAAATATAAAGTTCCCAGAAATAACCCAACAACCAAATATCACCCTTACATAATACACGCCGATGCGTACCGCAGATTGCTATAAAAAAAAAAGAAAATACAACACACCATAATACGCTCAGCGCTTCACTAGGCGTGGCAAAGCAAGTACGACGCTCCGCCCAAATTCGTGACGCAATTACTATGTCACCGTGGTGATGACGTAACACACTCGTTGCAACCGAAACATCAGTCAAAACTCAACGACAAAAAACACACAGTTGTCCCTATCACTAGTTACAACACAACGAAAAGGACAATTTCACATTAACACAACTAAAAAAAAAACATCACAACACTTACGTCACCAGCGCGCGAATTTCCACCAAGCGAAGAGAGAGAGAAACAAAAAACACTCGCGCGTCTTCACGTGTTTTAAACATACACTTAGTGGTCATAACACCGCAACTATTGCACAATATACCCACTATCTTACCCCCTACCCAAAGCACTCTTCACGAAACACTAGCTAGCGAGAGAGATGCTCGCAGCTCGCCCCCAGCAACTGCTGACTCCCACAAAATCCTATCCTGAGATGCCAACACTAATTTATGTCTCTTCGGAAACGTATACATGCCTAATTACTTAACACCTTCTAACTGCCCTAACTACCTTATACGCTACCTTTTACGCTGCCACCAAAACTGTAAAGGCCATTTCTGAGCCTATACTTGATTTAAGTCTCTGTTTTATGAACAGAGGTTTGATCTCGCTTATCCCGAGACATTGTGTGATAGCAGTAACGTGAGCCGGCATCATAAGTTATATCTTTCCCTAACTAAAATCTAAGGACTACTGGAATGAGATACTAAGTACAAAACTAAAACCCTTTATTGACAAAAATCAACGAAAAATAACTTCTTAAAAATTACGAAGAATGAAATCCAATGTTTCACATAACTATCAGAAAATCTTCTAAGGAAATAATGCTCCAAAATCATAAACCCCAATTACAGAAAATAACTCATCTGTCAAAACATGAACACGTCAATCAATTAAAACAGGTCATCTCAAATGTCATACCACTCCCATCCTTGTAGGAGGGAGAGAGGAAAAGGAATAGGAATGAGTGGAACAGAAATACCTGTGAAAGAACAAATGTCACATTAAAAATCATAAAATGTAAAAATTGCAGAAACACACATTTCACTGTCACAGGAGATACCGTGTGTTCACAGTTCTGAAAAACAAAGTCTAAAAACGTATATGAATTCTTACTCACTCCACAAGTCCTCTGGGACAGTCTCCATGTGAAAATCACCCACATCTTCAGACACACATGAATCGGATCTCACAAGTCCGATTCGAACAACGGTTCCTCCCATTATATTCATTATGTAACGCACGAACGAACGTACTTTTCTATGACATCATTCGAGGTCAAAGTTCGGCAAGACACGCCTCTGTACTTCAAGGCGTCACTATCGACATGCATCCTTCAAAACCGGATTTTGTAACTGGTTCAGCTTCTAGAACGTTCTTTGCTGAAAACGCATTTTCCAGCCCGTGTCTTGTCACCAAGGAGCCTTTAGCGACTTCCTGTGGTATGCGAACTGCTTCAGCAGTTTCCTATCTGCTGCGTATAGTGAAAATGGACCCTGCGAATAGCTGACCCAACTTTTCAAAGGTCACCTTCGCGAGCCTTTACACATTCTTAATGTATCCACATAACATTGACTCATTTTGTCTTAATGAAATTTTAAGAATTAGATTCAATATATATATATATATATATATATATATATATATATATATATATATATATATATATATGTATATATATATATATATATCAATATATATATATATATATATATACATATATACATAATGTATATATACACTGTATAAATATGTGTATATATGTATATATATATATATATATATATATATATATATATATATATATATATATATATATACATATATATATATATATATATATATATATATATATATATATATATATATATATATATATATATATGGATTTATATATATATATATAAATATATAAATATATATATATATATATATATATATATACTGTATATATATATATATATATATATATATATATATATATATATATATATATATATATATATATATATATATTAGTGTTTTTTTTGCTTACCATCGGGCAGAAAAAACAAAACATTCTTATATATAGATAATATTGTCATTTTATCTTAATATAAATATATATATATTTATATTATATATATGTATATTATATATATATAAATAATATATTTAGTATATGAAAGATACAGATGGATTTTAGGAGGGAATAATAATCGTTTCTTTCGTTGTAATGTTTCCTTCAATAACAAGAACTGACGCTCATCTGATTTCCGTCTAAATATGACGAAGTATTAGAACTTAATCTCTGCATATATGCCACCGTGAACCTCTCCTTCCCTCTGGGAAGATAATAAGGGAAACCTTCCTGCTCTTCAGTAATGGCTGTTAACTGGTGGTTCGTTTGCTGAAACCTAGAAATAGATCTTGTTTCTTAAATCACAAAGAGAGAGTGAGATTGGTTTTACATTGCCTGCATAATGGTCTGATATTTTTTCATGTTTAATGTCTCCTCAAACCCGGGCGTTGCTCAGTGCAGTTTATTTGCACAGAGGGTCTTTGTTCAAGTGTAAGTCCGCTTTGCCTTTAAAAGGCGTGGCAAAAAAAAAAATCATTTCTGTCATCATAGGCGTTAGAGAGAGAGAGAGAGAGAGAGAGAGAGAGAGAGAGAGAGAGAGAGAGAGAGTCGTTCCCCTAGCACTAATAAAATAGGTTTCCAATAGGATCCTTATCTTGGAAAACGTATCTATTATAATGTGATCTCTCACCCTCTGGGTTACGATATGCTTGAAAGATGAAATGAAAATCTGTTAAAAATATAAATTGTATAATATGCACTCTCTTCGTTATCTTCTAAATTGCATTAAAGAATTACAAAAACGTTTTACACAGAAATGATCGGAAATATAAAAAAATCCACTCGATCCTTGGAAAAGATATTGATCTCCTAATAGTCATTTGATTTCCAGTCAAACCCCAATATATATATATATATATATATATATATATATATATATATATATATATATATATATATATATATATATATATATATATATATATATATATCCTGATCATTCTAACAAGCAGGTAAAGTCGCTTCTGTATCTCGTTCTAGGGAGACTGGGTTAATCGAGAAAACGTTCCTTTCATTGCCTCTTTTTACCTCCCTTCAAAGCTTTCCACTCCAAATTTCCCTCAACTTTTCGTAATTCTTTGCATGTTTTAGGGTTTTTTTAACAGTGCAAAAGAGTATTGCCTAAAAAGGCAAACATTTTCAAATGCTGTAGAACGTGCCTTTTTCCCAAGGTGAGTTCGCTGCTCAGTCAGGTATTGAAAAAAGATTTAGGGTCATAAGGGTGATATTTCTATGTTATATTTTCAAGCAAAGAGATGAATGGGGTAAAGAAAATGTAAGACCTTGTTGGGAAAAACCATCTCTCTCTCTCTCTCTCTCTCTCTCTCTCTCTCTCTCTCCATGTAGTGTACCTTGTGTACTTATTAAGAAATATATCTAACATACTACATCGCCATTATGCTGACATGTATAAATACACATTGACCTTCTTGGAATATGAACAGGCAACCTAATAAGGAATATCTATTTACTAGATATAAGCGTTTGTGAATAACAAAATAGACAAGGTTAAACAAGTAACAGGCGTTTTTCCTCTTTATCTTTTCATATACGCATTACAAATGAAGCTTTTCAGGGAATTAATTTTATTCCATTCTTTCAGTGCATGACAATAACATAAATATGAAAGACTCCTTGCCACTTCAAATATATTATAAAATGATACAGTAATAAATACAATAAATAATTCCAATTTTTGCTGGAGTGAGATTGTAGACAAAGCAAGAAATGTCGTGATAAGGGAAGTTAACTAAATACGAGATATTGCTAAATAACACTTTGCCAAATGAATTGAATATTGACGTGAATTACGTGCACCACGTAATTTTTTAAATAAATTTTCTTCTGTTGTAAAGAATAATAAACATTATTATAAAAGATTCATAGAGATGCCCGTATGATAAAGGGGATGACATCACACAACCAGGAACTTCTGCCAACAAGGAAATCGATATGGGCAAATAATAGAATGATCGGAATGCAGCTGCTGTTATTTCTAACCCAGGTGACATGACTAACATTTGAAGTCTACGTTTTCATAGAGTGATTACCAATGTTGATGTTTACTCTCAATTTGAAACCTATGAAGTAAATATGATTGTAACCTGAATAGGCGATAAGGCGGCCTTCTGTGGGACAAAGAAAAAAAAAGAAATTGGTTACACTTTTGTTGAACACCAGATTAACACAACTTTGCCAAAAAAAAAACCCTTCTAACAAATAAGAGACAAAGAAGAAGATGAAAAAGAGAAGATGATAAAAAAGAAGAAAAATAAGGTGAAAATGTAAGTGAATGAAGTGCATAAGGCTTAATACATTGAAAGTATCGCATGCATGGTTACTTCGACAGAATTCTTAATACTAATAAAGGCTGCAATCCCTCAAGATCAAATATTTACTAGATATTTATCAGATGTCGCCGCCCACCTTCCGGGTAGCTAAGGCTAAGCTTAACAAGCCACTGGCACGCTACAAACCAAGATACCAATTGACCTGCTGATAAGGACGACAACCTCAAACTCACTGGAACAAATCCTGTCGATGAAGGGGAAGAAATTTACCCACTAACTTTCTTAATGAACTGCTCTTATCCTAAAAAAAAAAAAAGTTTTTACGCCATATTTCACACCAAAATAAACCCTTCTGTCAGAGAAGCAGCAATGAACACTCTTGGTGGAGTAGGTACTATGTGGTAACATGTATGTAGCTAAAGCTGAGCACTCCAAACCTGCCATTCATATCAAGATATTGATGAGGATCCATTCGTCACAATTAACAGGGAAAACGGACTTCAGTATATCAGACTTATTTTTCGTGAACATTTTTGTTGCAGGTCTTATGTCAGGGACGAGGGTCGAAAACTGCCTCCCCATTCCTAGGTGTCCTCATGCAAGAATAAGAGGGCTCTTCCTTACGTCATATACTACAAACAAACAGATGTTGGAAGTTTTTACTTCTTCCTTTTCTCTGTTTGGCGTTAAAAATGCTGGAAGATGTGTATGCGTTAAATACTACAAGGGACCGAACAACACTCGGAACATCTCTTTGACAAAGCAAAAGCACAGCGGATACTAAGGACACATCACTCTCTGTGACCCACAAGAAACAATGACACCAAAAATCTTCAACCGCCTCACCTCACGCAAAGCTAAAGCAGGAAAAACATCAGACTCCTCGTAATGCAACAACATATATAGCTTATAAAGCCTCATGACTGGTATTCATTCCTTGTGGGTCTCAGAAACTGATTTGTAAGGGCAACACGACCACTTTCTTGTTAAAACCTCTACAACATCAAAGGAATCAAGATGAGCATTCCACCACGTTACTGAAAATCATGGATGGAGGTCCGAAGTTGAACAGGTGATTGATAGGACTCACATCGAAGACACAAAGCGGAGGTTTACTTCCTAACTCTTTCCTCTAGGAAACCGCGAATCAATGTACGGATTCGCGCCGTTTATATTCTACTTCGACAGAGAGATATTTGAATTCACGATCAGTATCAGGAGAGAGAGAGAGAGAGAGAGAGAGAGAGAGAGAGAGAGAGAGAGAGAGAGAGAGAGAGAGAGAGAGAGAGAGACTTCATCTATATGTGCCACGTGTCAGACAGGTCTGAGGTTTGTATCTACTTTTTTAAAAATAAAATACCTCAAGAATTTTCTAAGTATTATTTCTCAACAGAGCAAAATAAAGATTAGTCTAACAAGTGCGATCTGATTAATCATCTATGAAATCTAAGTGCATTGCTGGACTTTAGTTTTAATGTCGATATTCGCAACTAGTAATGAAAATAACTGCATACACACACACACACACACACACACACACACACACACACATATATATATATATATATATATATATATATATATATATATATATATATATATATATATATATATATATATATATATGTGTGTGTGTGTGTATGTGTGTGTGTCGTGTGTGTGAATTCAATGTTCGTAAGTCGATAATTAGATTAATGTTATGCCCATACATTTCTACATAGATGAGAAGATGGATATCCATATAAACAAATAAAATTTAAAAAGTAAACAGATACTAAATTCGGAGAGCGAAGAGGCGCCAAGCGAAAGGAGAGCTTTTCCAGGACGGATCGGGTAAGATATGGACTGGAAACAACACTCAATTGATAGTTCCTCGAATCCCACAGGAACCTTTTCATGAATCCCCATAGGTGACATGGGAAGCAAAAGCATCGGGAGACAGGAGCTGAATACCTTTAATCGGGATTACGGCTTATCATCAGAACCAATTCCTCTTTTAAGGGCCGTTTAAGCGGAGACATTCAGGAAACGTTCGTGTCTCCCCGCTCGACTCCCGCTCCCTTTCCAAGTTACTTGAGCTCCTCCGACCGGTCTCTTCAGAAACTGGTTTACTAATCCCAATGTTTTGAACTGTTAGATTTTCAACGCACTGATCCCGGACTGCTGCCGGAGGCCGAAGAGAAGATGTGCATGCATGCATGCATATATACAAACACACAGTCATGCAACATACAATATACACCATTAACTCATTTAATATATACTTCTTAACAATTACGAATGTCAACGGCAAAATTAACATAAAAGGGAAATTACATTTCATTTTTATTAGCATTCCCTCCGTTATTACTGTTGGACTTTTATTCTATTTTGCCCACAAATCTTTTCTTTAACATAACATGGGTTCTTCTACTTAGCCTAACACTGTGTCGGGGTTCCGATCTTCTTTGATTTTAGATTTAGCTTCCTCCTCCTCTATGCAAAAATACCATTATCCTCAGTCTGAATTTTATTCAAAGTCTTTTTCCAGTGATATATGAACATAAATTTCATCTGAGTGTGTGTGTGTGTGTGTAAAGGCTACACGAAGAGTACACGTGGTGAAGGTTTGTCCAGGACCGTTTGAAATTTGCATATATCAATTTCTTACGAACTACAAAGCCGTAGAGAGGTTTCATTACCATACATATAAGATAAAGGAAGGCCATAAGGCAGAACCTACTTAAGGATTCAAGAGGACGTAAAGGCAGATGTTCTACTGCTGGCTCTAACCTCCAGCTAAACATCTTGTCTGAAGGTAAAATTTTTAATGATATCAACATTCAATACAGGGACCCAAGTATGACAAGTATATCCTCGGGTGTCTGAAATATGGGAAGATATACACCACTTAATAGTGACTTTTTGTATCTCATAAAGTCTCATTGTGTTTTCGGTGAAAAACCATCTACCTGTCAGTTGAGCCAGTGTCATAGGTGACAAGCAAGGGCAGTAAAGAAATAAGAGAGCAAGTTCATCTCAAAAGTTTTGCAGAGAACCAGAGACCTAACACTTTTCTGAGTTACTGCATACAAAGGATATATACATGGGCATATATACTTATATATACTGTACATATAGTACCGCATGCAGCAAAACTCGTGCGACTTTATTTTTGTACTGGACAAGCGTTGTTCTTCTCAAGTTGCCACTATGTATTAAATCTTGTATTTTACTTTGTAAATGTGTATGTATAAGAGAAAGTTGGTCACTAATTATGTAGAATCATATCAGTTAAATATATTGGATCGTGAAAAACAAAAATATTTCATGCTACAATAATATTTCTGAACGAAAACTAAATACGTTACTGTAGCATGAATCCCTCGGCTCACCGTGACTCCCGGAGTCGTGGAACCGTCATCAGTCTGGATACTGTGAAACTGTGAAAGAGGACGTCGCGATGGAGTGAAAAAGGAAAGGTAAGCACAGCAAAGTCTAATGATAAAAACTGATGCATTTGGGATAAGAATTCAGTGTTATTACTCTTTTCGCTTTTGCAATTTTCTTTATAAAGCAAATGTTAGTCAGGATCATGATTTCGATACTTGCGATAAATTATTACAAGTCATAGCTGAGGCTATAGCCACGGCTGCATAGGTCTAGTCTCCCGAGGAGGTTTCTTCAGTCCGAAGAAAAGATAAATAAATAAATTAATAAGCGAGGTGGAGAGTAGTCTTCGCTCTTAGAAATACAATGAATTCTACCTTTTATTATTTTACTTTTACTTTAGAAATGAAAGACGATAATCAAGTCGGACATTATCAGCCACACCTACTGTGTACAGATTCTTGACAATTACAACAACAACGTATAATAATAATAATAATAATAATAATAATAATAATAATAATAATAATAATAATAATAACATGGCTCTGGAGTCTAGGCCTATGCTATTGGCTTTATAACATACTAGGCTATATTTCAGATAGCAACAAATCTTTGCAACTTATCAAGGGTGTCTATAAGACCTGAAGCAGGATTTGTGAAATTCCCCCACAGTCTTGTTGTGGTATACTTCCGTCATTAAAGAATATTATTATTATTATTATTATTATTATTATTATTATTATTATTAATAAGAATGACATAATCGAGAAGCGAGAAGTGCACTTAGCCTACTGGTGAGCAAGGGTGGCAGTACGGTACGGTATGGTACGGAATTACGGTACGGTATGGTATTTTTCCACCTGCAAGAACGGTACGAAATTACGGTACTATATTACTTTTTAAGTACGGTATGGTACGAAATTACGTTATTTTTTCCGTACCTTTTCCCTACTCATTCCGTACTTATTTATTCCAATGTGACTGCCCACATTCCGGATAAATCAGATGACAAAATATTAACTTTTTGATAGGGCAACCTAATTTTTTCCCTGGCGAATGTTTTAAGATGCAACCTTATCTTTCCAGGAAATTCAAATTTTAAGGAAATTCAAAGGAACTCGACAGATTTTAAGGAAATTCTAAGGAAATTGGCATATTTAATATAGCTAAAAAGATTAAATACTCTATGCTGAGTCTGAGAGAGAATAATGAGAAACATGCCTACATGGCTACATTAATACACCACGATGTCAGTGGCATAGTGAGACGCACTGGAATCAACAGTCACTTCACTTGCTGTACTTCACGCTATGGAGAAAAGAGAGGAGGCACTCCTTAATAATGCGGCATTTCTTTCTGCTGTATACTTAGATCCCAGGTTTCAGTGTCTCCTTAAGCAGCCACAGAAGATAATAGCTCAAAAGCATCTGTGCGAATTGTGGAGAAGGATGTCAAAAGAGGAAATAGAAAAAGAGGTAAGCAAGGCAATAATGCATAATGCAATACTTTCTGACAAAAAAGAACATTGTCTGCATGTCGAGGACAGGACAGGTGAAAACATAAGATGCGATTGATCAGCTTTTGAATGCAAGTGACAAAAACAATGAAGCCTGTGAGCGAGTAAGCACTGTCATGCATGACATTAGACAAGCGGTACAAACGTTGGCAGCTGTAAGCGAGTAGATAGGAATGTAGACATTTTCAAATGGTGGCAGTGTCATCCACATCAAGACGAAGAAACTGGCCGAAGTGGCAGTGGCTCTCCCTGTCACTCAGGCTAGTGTAGAGCGTACTTTTTCAGGTTTAAGGTATATCCTCGATGAACTTCGGCTAGGGCTCAAAGAGGATATAGTTGAATCTATTATGTTCCTGCGTTGCAACACCTAATAAATAATCAAAGGACCAGTTTATGGATGTGAGATTCAATTTTTACTAAAAAAGAACAATGAGTGAAAATAATGAATCTTTTTGTTCATCTGTATGTGGAAGCTAAATTTTTTCTTTAAATGATATCTCTACACCCAAAAATATTATCAAATGACTTGTTTATTAATGTGAATAAATGTTCATTTTAAAAAATCAGCGAATAAAGATAATGAAGTTTTTGTTTATATATCTGTGGAAGGTATAGTCCATTCATAATAAAGCACGAGGTCAATGTTGACATCTCTTTAGCATTTCCTATTACTGTAGTCTATTATAGGTTAATTGCTTTGATTAATTATAATTCTATGATAAAAATGCAAATTTGTATATTATAATATTGTAGGTTCAAAAGGGCTGAACATGCTAACAGGAGCAAAAATAATTGTAATTCTAGTTGACCCGCCGCCTTCCATTCTCATTTTGCATGCCTAATAAAGTCAGCCTTCACCTCTGGCTCTGGAAAGTGCCAAAATGTAATAAAATGGTAAACCTACTGGAAAATAAATATATAGCATACCTCCCTCTCTCTCTCTCTCTCTCTCTCTCTCTCTCTCTCTCTCTCTCTCTCTCTCTCTCTCTCTCTCTGACACACACGCTCACATACTTAACATATTTATAGTAATCTCCACTAACAGCAAAAAAGTTAAAAAAACACAATATAGTAGCCTAAGTGAGTATTGAAACTGGAGGAAGAATTGTTTGCAAAGATAATATTATTGATTAATTTCCACAGAAATTTAATGGCAGAGGTACGAAACCAGGTACGAAATTACGGTGCGAAATTTTCTTTTATCGTACCAGTACGGTACGGTTCTTTAGGTGTGGTACGAAATTACGGTACTATATTTTTAAGCTATCGGAATTACGATATTTTTTCCGTACCGTACCGTACTGCCACCCTTGCTGGTGAGGGGAAAGGAAGTGGGGAGGCAAACTGAGCTATTTAAGCAGTTGACGTCTGGTTAGACCACGCCCACAACTACATCTCCGATACGTTCATTACATTAAATATATTACTATATGGTGGCTAAAAAGTCAAATTCATTAAGTATTTACGTCTCTTCATATTTACCATAATTAAAAATTACTGCGTTTAATGTTTTTATAATGATCTAGCTGATATTTTGATAAAAAATATAGCACGGATACTTTAAAACCATGCTTAGTGAACTGTATATTTTTTTGAGCGAAGTTGCAAAATGTTTCGTCGTAGCAACTTAGCTCCATCAGAAATGTGAAGAAGGAAGGAGTTGCCAGTTAGTGACTTTTGAATGAAAATCACTGAAATCGGGTCACACGAATTTTGCTGCATGCTGTACATGCACACACACACACACACACACACACACACACACACACACACACACACACATATATATATATATATATATATATATATATATATATATATATATATATATATATATATATACACAAACTCACACGAGTGAGTATGCGTGTGTGTGAGTAGGTTACACAGATATTGATAACAGTGTTGATGTAAATGTATTTAGATCTATATACCATCTCCTATACCTATGAAATCATAATACATTCACTGTAAAACGAATTTACCTAAAAAAAGGTTTGGCAACATGTTTAATTCTCGTATCAAACATCTACAAAATCATGCTTCGTAAAATCCTACTGTTTATGTTATTTCTCCTATAAAGTCTTATGCCGGCCGTTTGCTACTAAAAAAATAAAAAATAAATGAATAAAAACAATTGCTAAACGAGAGGTCTGAATAACAACTAGAGTGATGATAAATCCTAAGAATTATGCAACAGATGAAACTGAGACCAAAACATAACTTCGGAGAAACTTATTTAGAAATTTACTTATATATCAGGTTGCAGCCGCCTTTTACTGAAAGACAAAAGGGTCGAGTTAACACGACAGTCAAAGGACCAAAGTCAATGGACGAAGATGCTCATTTAATATTCAATTGGTATATAATTGACAAAAGCAGATTGCAATATTCAACCACATTTCATCAAAGAAAAGGATTTCGTTTACCTGATTATAATAATCGTTCATGACTATTGTATTCACTAATATTGGCTTTTGGACCTTTAATTAAACCTAGATCTCATAAGCAAACCGTTACCCTGAGGGTAAGCAGGGAAGATTCAGTAACAAATAAACGAATATTACTACCACATGCTGCGAATCATGGAACACATTTTTCGTCTCACAGAGGGGTAGGGTTTCCCTCTCTCTCTCTCTCTCTCTCTCTCTCTCTCTCTCTCTCTCTCTCTCTCTCTCTCTCTCTCTGTATTGCCGAACAGCAAGATCTTAATTTCAATGAAGTGGGAGTCAAAAGAAATATTGTTTAGTGACCTGAATAAATCAATATATCTTCTTTATGTGAAATCCAAGAAGTGACAAAGTAAAATTTACAGAAACGGTAAAAAACTTTCTATGATGATTTCGCTACAAAAAACACGGATGGGAAATAGAGAAATTCCCTTCTATATCTTCGTTCACTTACACTGTGCAATTCGCCTCTGCCACGTAAGCACTCATGTGCTTCCTGGTTCTATAACTTAATTCAGGAGCCTGCTAAGAAATCTTCTTACATGCAGCTGAAGTGTTCACCCACCGGCATGCAAAAGCTCAAAGGACACAGATTCACCCAGTCAAGTCTGCTCACTTTTTTACCATATCCGTAACACAGTCATTTGTCTGGATGCTTGCAATTACCTTAATTTTTTAAAGAAAATATAATGATAAGTTATTAGTCATTTCAACCATTTTATCATTGGTTCACTAAAATGCACTTGAAAGAGTAAAAATAAACTATACACCGTAAGAAATCACTGCAAGCTACCTCATTCTACAACATATCGCGTATATTGGTATTTTTTATATTTTATCATTGTGGCATATGTATATCTCAAATGCCAATGGAAGCCAGCCACTTCAGTTCTGCCACGAACACTATTGATATTCATGACCCCACTTTTCTAGTGTCTCAGTTTTGTTTTCCGTTAACTTCAATTTCCTATTATTAAAACACTTTTTGACGCCTTATCTTACATTGTTAGCACCTTCTTGTATGCATGCATGTATATAGGCAAGTGTTAAATTGATTTATCAAGGCTAATCCACCCTCTATATATATATATATATATATATATATATATATATATATATATATAATATATATATATATATATATATATATATATATATATATATATATATATATATATATATATATATATATATATATATATATATATATATATATTAAAGTTCAAGAACATTAAGCCACAAATTTCGTTTTAATTCCAATTCACTATACCTCGGGAATAACTTACGCTAATGGGATTCGAACTGCCGCCTGGTTGGGAAACATCGTCAGGTTCTGTCAGTATATTCCAAGTGTAATGAAAGGGTATAACTAGAAATTCTCAATAAAGGGACATGGAGAGAGAAACAGAAAGAGAGCAGAGCAGATAAAGAGCAGCTAAGGCACAAAGAAGAAGGCGTGAGGTTGCAAGCCTCACCTATTGTGGGTTGATAAAGAAGACAGGCTCACTTGGACTGTACTTCTGTTGTACAGTTATTTCTTTGGTGCTAATGAAGAAAGAAAACTAAATTGTGTCTTCTTAAGACCTTCTGGGAAAGAAAAACTACGCTACTACATGACAAAGAAAGAAATATCAACATCTATAAGAAGTAATCTTCTTAAACTAATAGCAGATATAAACAGATGAATAATAAATAAATAAAAGGACATTACATAAATGGTGCCAGGTGAAGCGGATCCAACAAGAAACACTAGCAGTGCAAGTGTGAGGGAAGAATTTACAACAAGCATCTCTCTCCAAACGTCAACAGCCGAAGCATACCGACGAAGTGCATCATAACATCGGCGAACGACAAACAGTGAAACAGAGCCACGAATCATAACAAGTGTTGAAGTGAATCATAACATCGGCGAACAACATCGCAAGCATCCAGTAACACCTTCAACTTTTAAAAGCAACAAGTGAACGTCTGAATGTCTACAAGTGAACGTATCCTGAAGGCAGTGGCAGACCGTATCCTGAACGTTTGAACATCGAAAGCAGTAAACGTCGGCAGCGAACGCTGCAACGAAATTGTGTTGGTCGCGAAAGTGATAAAAAGGCAGCGAACGAAGCGTCTACAGAAAGCAACGAATACGACGCCGTCGCACAAGTGAAAAACAGTTGACGAAACCACAACAGTTTACGATTAGAAGACGGCAACAGAAAATACGTAAGTTGGAAAATTATTTCTCTAAAAAATTCTCTCTCAGTGAGTGTATTTTTTTTAATAATCTCTCTCAAAAGTTATATAACATTTATGGTTCTCTCTCAACAATTTTTTTCTTGTTGATTTTTTTGGGGGGTTTGGTAAATAGAATTTTTTTTTACATACTATGATTTTTATGATGCATTATTGATTACTGTTGTGTATTTTGGGTATAGAATTTTATGTGATTTTAGAATACCAGTGTAATGCAGTCCGTTTGGCGCATTGAGGGATGCAATTAGAAATAGCCCTTACCAATTGCGACAAACAGCAGATAGAAAAAGCCGAATTCCAGTGCCAACTTCACAAGTGTCATTCACTCAAAGAAGTACTAACACAAGTAGCAATAACAATAACACTACCCATACTAACACATTTCGATTTAGCAAAATGGCACAAGCAGCAATCACTACGCAAGCCACACGATTTTGTGGACGAGTGGAAAGTTCAAATCCTGACAAAATTACATTAAAATCATATTCTGTAAACCAATGGTTAGCGGACGCAGACAGTCGTATCTCCACCAATAGAATAATAGATGAAAGAACAAAAATAAACGAAGCATTGTTTTTGGTTAGTTCAGAAAAGAGTGATGCACACAGAACTTTGAAGTCAGTTAGATTCTGCAACATAACCAAATACGCTGAATTTAAAAGAATCTCTTCATCAATCTGGGAACCACTGAGTCAAAGTGATGCCATATATAGTATAAATAAGTTTCTCAACCATCACTACGATGGGGAATCAATAGCAAATCTTCACACAGATATAGAAGAAGCGACACATAGAGTGATAAAAGACTTAAGAAAAACAAGCATCATCATAGGAGAGATAAGGATGCTTTGATGATGTAGAAATAGATTTTGTCAGTTTGAGATATGTGTTAAATTACTTGTCATTTGGAACCATGTACACCGCACTTGGAGAAAAAGAGAAGAAAGCGTTCAAGAAAGTCAAAATTGATCCTGAAAGTGATAGCCTTGCCGCTTTAATAGCCATGAGACAAGAAATTCAGAAGAAAGAAGTAGAATAAAAACAGCCTGCTCTTTGCCAATACTACAGTAGTGACCCCAAACCCCATGATCGTGATTCATTGCCACTTTATGGAAAGAAGTTGCTGCTGTAATGTCATGCCTGATAAAGTTGAAAAATTTGATTCACTTTAAACCATTTATTATGATTTGAGCAATACATTTTGAGTGTATATTACTATGGACTATAGTCTAGCCTAATTAACCCTCCATTAACTAAATTAACAACATCCCTTTTCTTTCCATAAGCCTATCATTTTATAATAATCATGTAATCTATTACGTTAGGTAGGTTTTCCACTTTTCATGTAGTCTAAAAACCTGATATTAAAGTTTTTTACATGGTTTAAACCTCAAAAGTAAATGTGGAGCTCTCCTCCAAAATTATCTGGTAATGAAATACTCGAAATTTCAATGTTTTCTTTTAACCTTGGAAAAATGCTTCGTTTACTTCTCTCTCTCTCTCTCTCTCTCTCTCTCTCTCTCTCTCTCTCTCTCTCTCTCTCTCTCTCTCTCTCTCATTACACGTAATTATGTTCAACATGAAGCAGATGTGTGTATGTATATATATATATATATATATATATATATATATATATATATATATATATATATATATATATATATATATATATATACTGTGTGTATATATATATATATATATATATATATATATATATATATATATACATATAATATATATATATATATATATATATATATATATATATATATATATATATATATATATATATATATATATATATATATATATACATATAATATATATATATATATATATATATATATATATATTATATAATATATATATTATATATGTATATATATATTATATAATATGTATATATATATATATATATATATATAAACTTCCAGGCTCATTTTTTGCTTGTTTGGTTTTACTCTGTATTTTTCTAATTACTTATTGTAACGGACTCACCCATTTCCCTTTCAGCCAGTGATTATTAGCATAAATTTTTTCGAGAACACATTTTTGTTCAGTGAAATAAAGAATATTTGACTGACCACAAATTTTTTTATAAAAATCTATTCCTTTTTATTTCAAGACGATCTTAAAAAAATCGAAATCTTCGTGAGATTTTATTTGCTCTGAGTGAAGGACCTGTGCACAATATGTCCCGTCGTCCTCCTGAGGTATCTATTTAAATGAGTCATAAATCTGGAGAGATTTATGTGGGTCGTTTTCTCCAATAACTATCTTTCGCCGGAGGTTTGTAAGTGTCAGTTTATCACAATCATTTATGAAATCATGATAAATGAAAAGGAGATTTTCTCTATGATTCGTTGTCTTTCTATCTTTCTCTTTATGGTGTTGACAGTTCCCGATACCGATTAGTAGGATATGATTGCTGAATAAGAAAATAACGATGTAGTTAAACTGCTGAAGCGTTACGTCATGGAGGAATGACTTTGCTTTGAACGGAGTAAATACCGAATGGAAGAATATTTAGCGGAAAACTTTTGTGTTTTTTTGTAACTACCGGAGCAGAATTCCCTTGAGAGATTTATTGACCTTCTTTGGTGTCCGTCAGAGTGTTTTTTTAATTCATACTTCAGAATATATTGCTTCCTTTTCCTTTTCCAATTTCAGATGAAATTCCGGTGCTTTAAACTGACGGTCCAAAAACCACTTGAAAACAGCAAAGAACTTTATTTACTTTTCCTTTATCTTGAGCGATTCTTTTCTTTCAAATGCTTCAAAAAGAAAATGAACATAAGAATATCGTTTTTTCCTGGCAGTTAAGGTATATTCTGGTAATATTATGACATTTTCCATTTTGCATCCTAAGGCTCTACGGAATTGCTTTGTGTGTGATTTTCTCGCTCTAATAGATAACCTACTTTGATTTTTGAGTAGAAGAAAGCCTTCAATACAAAGGGCTTTGTTGCAGATGGCCTCGTAACATTTAGAAATAAAATTGCAACATGCTGGGTATAAAAGGTTGGCTGTAATAGGAAATCAATGCTGTATTAAAAGTGAATATTTCTGGATTCACGGTGATGAACCAAAGAAGCTTACGCCTGAAGGGGGCAAAAGCCATTGATAATTGGTGAAATATAAGAAGTTCTCTATTCAGGGAGACGGATAGGCATCATCATCATTTGTATCAAGAGTTGCCTTTTCAGGAATTATCCCGATTTCAATATAATGTAACGATGCGCAGTTCTATAGCAATTTCTCTTTTCAACTGTCTGATAATATATGCATTTATGACATCAACACACTTAGAAGCGCTCTAACATACGTGTACAGTGAGCAAGAATAGAGTTTTCCTTGGAGTGAGAGAGTATTCGTCCACACATACACACAAACATATATGTATATATACGGTGTATATATATATATGTACACACACATATGTATATGTATATATATATATATATATATATATATATATATATATATATATATATATACATGTATATATATATTTAAATATATATATATATATATATATATTTCATAGGACACGTATATGCAATGCTTTGCTTTAAGATGTGATGAAAGAATTTTTGAGCGAGATGGTACTGACAGAGCCGTCAGTTGTAAAATCTTTTGTATTCAGCAAATAGTTTGATTCCTCAGCAATATTGCCGGTCAGGTGATCTTCCAAGCGTTATGTATATTCGTGAGTACGTGCGTTACTTTGATCTAGATTATGCCAAAATCTGCCCTAAAAGTGAGTTTGATCGTTCATTAACGTGACAGAACTGCAATTGTCCAGTCAGATTTGGAGAGGATCCAGGCTTTGAAAATCGGCAGATAAGGTAGAGTTTCAAATCTCTGTTTTTATGGGAGAAAATTGAACTTGTGATTTTTACCATGACTTTCTAATCATTATGAACTTTTGAACTGGTGTGGGAGATTTAATATGAATATTCAAACCTCTTTTTATATTATTATTTTGTTGTGTTACGTTTGCCATATCTTGGCTATGCATTTTACACTTTCCATTATTGTGTTTTGCATTTCATATATTTTTGGGAGTTTTCTATCATGTTTAATTCTTTCGACAGATGTCTGTGGACATGTTGGAATAACATGGACCTGGGAGTTTGAGAAAAGGACATGCAAGTCATTTGCAATGTCAATCTCTTTATGTGGTAGACTGTTTTTTTTTTTACATGACTTTTGTTTATTGATTTGTGAGTATGTGAGATTTTGGGGATTTCCAGGCTATTAGCCATAATGAGACTTCTTTAATCAGAAGTGTTTTGCAGTTTAGAGTTTAGTTATCTGACTCGATAATTCATTTGTTATGCATTTTAATCTTTGCTTTGTTTTATTCATTTCTTGTTGGGTTATTTGAATAATAAACCTATTTTTGTAGAAACTATTGTGTTTCTTTAAATAGTCCATTTAATTGCTTTGAGAGAAATGAGTGAGGTTAGGGGGGTGAGCTTTGGTAAATGAGAGAGAGAGAGTCGATACACGGAGAGAGAGAGAGAGAGAGAGAGAGAGAGAGAGAGAGAGAGAGAGAGAGAAGAGTGAAGAAAAATGTGAGTGTTATTATGGGTCGAATCTTTCCACGTCTTTTTCCTGAAGAAAGATCGCTAGATTACGCTACGTACACTTTCAAAAAAGTGTTGAATCTGTTCCCGTAACAGAATTTAATGGCGGCAGCAGTGCCTCATGATTTTAATGGCAGCGAGCGGTGTCCCATGTCTTTAATGGTGGCGAAAGAGGGAGATTGCTAATAGACTAATTGGTAACGTTGATACCCCAAAGCGACGGGCCGTGAGCGTGATGTGTGACCACTCAGTCTTAAGAGATCGAGTTTCATAGGGGTCGTGATTACGTGTGAAATGGGGAATCTTTTTTTTTTATATATCTCTATATATATATATATATATATATATATATATATATATATATATATATATATATATATATATATGCACAAAGGAAATATTGGGTGTACATATCTAACAGCAGGCACAGAGATGTAACTCATATAACAAACCAGTCTTTCTGGCCCACTTTACATCCAGACATCAATAGATAATGTTGTTGTAACTAAATATTTCTAACTCTGGGAATACAGAGAGAGAGAGATGGAGAAAGAGAGAGAGAGAGAGAGAGACTGAGACTTCTATTCGCCGGGAAGCATTCGTTATCTTTGTGAGAAAATAGACTAAACAATATTAACATGGAATTGTAAGTTATTGTCTCAGTGTAACTCATCCTGGCAATCATTTTATTCCTAAACCAAAATTCAGAATTTTTAAAATGTTTTTAGTATTATTAGCTCCATTTTGAACGCAGGAATATTGTACATTCTTTATTTTTCATGTCATCAGAGATATCATGATTATTTTATCACTCATATTATTCTAAATATGAAAGAAAAATATTTGATGTCTCAGTGATATATAGAGATTAGTTGCTAAAATACTGCCAGTTGGAAAATACTCATGGCGCAAGAACAGTATGGATACTCACTCTTCACTTTTGCTTTACTGAATTAAAACTGGAAAAACTGGATGACGAGCAGTGTTGTTAACAATGCCTCCCTTTAATGTATTTGAGTTAAGAAAAGATCGCTGCCTTCTCAAATCATATAAATTATAAAAGTGTTGATGAGATAAAACTACGGATATTAGAGTAGACTATGTAAGTGATAAAGGGACTACCTGGTTTAACAGAGAGAGAGAGAGAGAGAGAGAGAGAGAGAGAGTGAGTCTAGTTCTGTAAGATATATATAAAAATAACATGAACGTTCACAACGGAGGAAGGAATACAGCTCATATATATATATATATATATATATATATATATATATATATATATATATATATATATATATATATATATATATATATATATATACATATATATATATATATATATATATATATATATATATATATATATATATATATATAGAGAGAGAGAGAGAGAGAGAGAGAGAGAGAGAGAGAGAGAGATTGAGAGAGTATTGCACAAGGATATCAAGTTGACTATGTAGTCAACGCTATCTTATATTTTTTATTTCATTTTTGATCGACTTAGACATTTGGGAAATATTCATCTTATGCTAAAAATTCTAAACGCCAGTGCCATCTTAATAAGGTAACAGGTGGTATGAAAAGTAACAATGACATCAGCATTCTGTTTACTTGGTCTGTAAACTTAATCAATTTTCTATCGCGAATGACAGCAGGCTGGAGTTAGGACCTGTAGCTTTTGTTAATATACTGTCAATAGGATTATTCACAAGTGAATAAGCAGTTGAGTTCAGGAAGATGAAGCGTCCCATTAACATATTTGCCGCTAGGGGAGCCTTTGTTATACGAATAATCCTTTAGTATGTGAAGTTTAGTTATTCAGTAAATCGCTGGGAATAGCAAACTGTCTTGATAGTTTCAAGGCAGGTCAAGCAGATTTGTTGAATTTTTTCGTTCTTCATTGTATTGTTTTCTTTCTCCCTTTTTCTCTTCGTGGTTCAGACGCAGATTCATCGCCCAACATCTCTTTTTTCCCACAAACTTTACAAAACCAACAAGAAAACGGATAAAGTTTTCCATTTCACTTTTGTTTAATACTTCTTGTCGTCCTCTGAACGAAAGCCTCTCAGTCCGTTGGGTCCGAGAATTTGGTTACAAAAGTTCGTGTTTCTCTGAACATCAAAGTTTATATATATATATATATATATATATATATATATATATATATATATATATATATATATATATATATATATATATATATATATATATATATAATATATATACATATATATATATATATATATGTATATATTATATACATATGTATATATATAACATCATTAGTGTTAAGGGTAGATGAAGATGTAACCATCTCAAGTCATAGAAGTATAGTTCATTCTAACCATTATAATCCAAGTAACGGAAGCCCATCTTCGAGGGAATTTGAAACTTATCGCCTGTTCCGTAATGATAATGCCCAAAGCCTAATGGCCAGCTTGGACATTGTCTCCCCACCCCGTCACAGAGAGAGAGAGAGAGAGAGAGAGAACCATCATAAAATATTTTGGTCTAGAGTTATGATGGTGGCGATGGCAGACTTGGGTTAACGACCTCTTGAGGACAGGAGGAAGGTATGATGTTCTTCTTCTAGTGGTTTCTTATTTAATAAAATGATTTACTAACAAATTCTTAATTAGTCACTAGTGTTGGGAAATACATCAAAATTACCAGAAAATCTCATGTAGCCTACTCAGTTATCAAATAGCTTATGATATTGTCAGTAGGTTACCATTCTCATAATGTTTTTTCTTTCTTTTCAAAAGAAATTATATTGAATAAATTAAAGCTGGAGTTTCAACGCTCTGCAAAATTTTCTCATTTGCTTTACAAAGTTTGAGTTGTGGCTGCTAGAGCTTCAAGAAATACCTGCAATGTTTTAGACAATATTTTTAGTTTTCTGTAAAATGAAAACTGTTGTGCCGGCTTTGTCTGTCTGTCCGCCTTAGATCTTAAAACTACTGAGGCTAGAGGGCTGCAAATTGGTATGTTGATCATCCACCTCCAATCATCAAACATACTAAATTGCAGCCCCCAGCCTCAGTAGGTTTTATTTTTACTTAAGGTTAAAATTAGTAATAATCGTGCTTCTGGTAACGATATTTGATAGCCATCGTCGTGCCGAAGGTTAAATTTCATGGGCCGCGGCTCATACAGCATTATACCTAGACCACCGAAAGGTAGATCTATTTTCGGTCGGCCTGATTATACGTTGTAGCGGCTGTACAGAAAAACTCGATTGCGCTGAAGAAACTTCGGCGTATGTTTTACTTTTTTTTGGAATTTCACCACCAAACGAAACAGAGCTTATAAAAGCAGAAATGGGCTTTAATAAACAAATTCGTCAAATGACAACGAATGGGGCAGCAAGAGAGCAAAGCCACGAAATATTAGGCATACGACATCATTGATCATTTGACATTATGAAATGTGACAGAGTAAAATAATTGCACCATTGCAAAGGAGAAGGGACATCACGACGTTTTCCCTTATTTAAAGAATTATTTCTCTTGATAAAAGAGCCAAATCTGTCGACCTAATAAAGAGAACAGAGGAAAAGACTCAGCAGTACTCGCTATCATATTCAGTCACTCGAAGAAACTGGAACATTAAAGGATTAATTTCATTATCAAGAGCTGCAAGACTTTCACAGAAATTATTGGCGACTATTATTTTGGAAAATAACTGCCTTTGCAAGGAACCAGAAACTCATTCATTCCAAGATCAGGCAAAGTTCTACAGAGATGGCACAAATGATTCTCAGAAATGTGTTAGACGTTTTAACTTGGTAGAAGATATCATTTATGGTAAGTCAACAGAACACAAAGCTGCGGCACCTTTAAGGATAATTTTTCACATAAACGAAACTAATGCAAAGCAAATTGGAAGTAATGTCCTAGAGGATCATTTCAAATACGCGTAGTTTATAGATATAAAAACTATAGATCTACGAAGAGATGAAAATTAATGTTAGATAATACGATTCTCTCATAAAACATAGTTACTTTGTATAGAATTCCATTACCTCTGATACTGATAAATTGCTATGACCAAACAGACGTAGGGGATTGCAGGCCATGCTATGATTTAGGTGTGAGTTCATGGTTTTGCCATTAACTGGGCGTCTCTAAGATCTGGGCAAGAAGAAGCAGCGAGAAGACACTGACCTTCAAAGGCACTCAATTAGAATCATTGTAAATACACGATCACATGATATAAGAAGGTAATGTACTTATGGAAAATAATTTAGCTCGTTAAATACGAATGTAGTGGATTACATAGTAAAAGCAATCAGTACAATAACTAAAGCGAACATCACACGAATACAAACATACATACACACACATATATACGCACATACACATATACACACATATATGCATACACACACACACACACATATATATATATATATATATATATATATATATATATATATATATATATATATACATACATACACACACACACACACACACACACACACACATCAGTGAAACAAGAGAGAAGACTTAACAGTCTCCTGTCAAATGTTCTATCTTTCCAAACAGCGCGGCTAACAGCCCTATTAAAGTTGTTCCATTAAAGTGAAAATGTCCTGACAAACGTGAGGTTTTTAAAAGTCGCGCTTTTCACACTGTTATCAGAGACGGGCCTTTCCAAGCGAGCTGGAAACGCATTGTATAGTCTTTCCTCCAAAGGTAATGTCTAATCATAGGAGACAGTTGTGAACAAAATATAGTAATTGTAAACGCTCTCGGTAATCGAGGTGAGGAGGAGATAGGAATTAGAGGAGGTTACAGTTATTTATTTGAAAACGTAAATTTTTCTCGTTGATTTATCTGCATTTCATATTCATTCGGTTTCTAACTGTTTTATAAAGTGATGTTCTATTGAACGATTGGGCTATATGTTTTTCTTCACAAAATTCATAACTAAATTTTCTGTAAAAGAAAATCAATACGCATTTCTTCTGTCGTTCGTTAATGTACTCCTCAATTCTTCATTTAAAATTTATAGAAACATTAACTCAATACATAGAGATAAGTGTGATTAATGCAAATCACAGAGGCCCATTATCTCGAAAATGAGAAAATGATACAGATAAAGTCGCGCCTCTAATAGAGCGCTCTAATTTCTACGATATTCCTAAACATGATATGAATAATGCAGGATAAGAAGGTATATATAATGATAGATATCCATTTTTTACACGAGCCCTAATATTTGCAGTGAATATTTGTTTATGAATGACATATCTATGTGAACCTGGGGATCGAAATGTCTTTACATCTACGACAGGACACTTTTATTTCCTGTAACTTTAATTTGCATTTGAGATCATGCACTTGGTAAAGTGAGGCAGCACATATGTATGAAGGCTAAGTTTGATTTGACCTGTTGAGAAATATAATGTGGTTAGACCAAGTAATTCACACCAGATATGCAAATCAAGAAAGTTTCTTTGTCAGAGTGTAATTCAAAGGCGATTGCATGGCGAAGTGCCTTCTGTCACTCTGCCATTTAGGACTGGTTCCTTGGAAAAATATAAAGGTATATATATTTTATGCTTCGGGAACATCACACGAATGGGAATATAATTTAAAGGCGTCAGTTGAATTCTTTCGTTCCCCATGCACGTAATCGTATAACTGAAGAAAAATAATAAAGTTCACTTTCTCCTTTCGATTCTTTTTTCAATATATCACACTGTTTTAGACATTTTGAATTTTTAACATCTTAGATGAATTTTATCTTCACTTCTTTAAACTTTCTGGACTTTCATCTATTTCCTCAGTTAGCTATGTTATCAAAATACAAAAAAGTACTGTTGATCATTTTGATTTTAATATACCTTTATCTGTATAGTCAAACTCACAGACGAGAGAGAGATCTATGGTATTTTCTGTTTTTAAGATAATGTTGTCAACATCAGATACTCCAGTTCATTCCATTCAAGAAATTCGTCACATAATGTATACAGAAGCGAAGTTAATATAGTAAATCGAATAGGCCTAATGGCATCTGCTGCATAAAGCAGATCGCTAGACCTTCTAGAGATTAAGCAAGATCTAC
>NC_089747.1:45120475-45127975 GCF_040412425.1 Macrobrachium rosenbergii | reverse complement strand
ACACTAAGCATAGTCTCCGCATCCCTTTCACTTTCTCTCTCTCAGTTTTAATTAAATGCCCTCCTGTCGCAATCATTTTGCACAAATACAATTATACCAGAAATATATAACTGTGCTTCTCCTGAAAACGTATCTAACATATTGCATGTGAAATTACAAGTAAGAATATCACTTTATGAGTCACTTTATGAGTCACGGAGGGTTGTACTATATTTGAGACTAAGTCAATACAATGGTAATCGTTAATGTTAATATGTTTAATGAAAGGGATCTAGGTATCATATAACTTGACAGCTACATCGTGGTTTTTATTAAAAATATACTAAAAAAATCTGGGTAAGATAAAAAGATTTGAAATGAGTATCTGTCAGTTTTTTCTGGGCTTATTAAAAAAATCCAAACATGTCTCATAATATTTTCCATCCATCGTTTGTCAAAGAGTATTTTTCCAGTATGAATCCAGTATTGTTTTTCCATTTTACTGCAAATGAAAATGCTGAAAAGTATGTTGCTAAACAAGGGTGAAAAATCATGCCAAAATGCACTTCTTTGAGGAAGCCGCCTCCTGCCTGTTTTGAAAATTTTCATCTAATTGTCTCACCAGACAATTTGGAGCCAAATCATTCATAGCGTTTTCCTTTATACTTTCTATATTTACATCAACTCCTACTTAAATGCACAAAATAAGTTTATAATCGTTGTCATCGAAATATTCTTACTTTTTTTTGTCATTATAAACACGCTGAAAAGTCATAAGCATAATATCCTTCAAATATTGATAGCTTACTCTGAAGGCTGGGCCTTTGATTAACTTTATGGAGAGTAGTGTCAGAGTTCAGCAACTAGCAAGCTTACTGCTCGGCAAGCATATTAAAATATATTATTACAGACACGCAGACATATGCCTATCTGTCAATAAATACACACACACAAAACGCACATATATAATGTATGTATATGTATATGTATGTATATATATATATATATATATATATATATATATATATATATATATATATATATATATATATATATATATATGTGTGTGTGTGTGTGTATATACAGTGTATATACTGTATGTACACAGTATATATAATATATGTGTGTGTGTGTGTGTTTGTGTGTCTCTGTGCTTGTGTTAGTGAGATTTAAATGTTTTCTTCACGCTCTTCCAGGCCAATTTTGATATATTTTTATTCTCTTATTAATTCCCTCCCTCGAGTTCAGCAAATTGCCTTGCAATACCCAGTAAATTATTGATTTGGAATTGAACACTTTTATTTTAATTGCAAAATTTTGGACTATCGCTTGAGGGAAAAAACTGCAAGGTATAAAATGAAAGTATAAATAGTTCACGTCTTTTGGTAGGAATCAGTGACTCTAAGGCAGGGGTTTTCAACCTTTTTCTCACGTACCATTTTGGGTATTTTAATGTCAATAATGTACCCCTTCACTTTGTATAAAGTAGAAAACAAAACAAAATCAGAAAAACATTCCATTGTGTATGTTTGCAAGTACTGTACTGAAGGGAAGTACACAACTCTCCTGATATAACCAACAATATTGTAAACACAAAGAATTCCATAAAAATAAAGAAAATTGTTGATAATTATTTACCTGTGGCTATGCAGTCAGTGGGCGGCCAGGCCCCTAACCCTAACACCCGTGGGGGAGAGCGTACCATAACTGACCCTTGAGGTACCCTGGGTACAAGTGTACCCCAGGTTGAAAACCCTGCTCTAAGGGAAAGAAAAATATTGAAGTAAATGCAGCCAGAGCTAATATATGTGTCCACCAGTGGCTCTTGTGGACACCTGCAGTTAGCAAACGAGATAGACGCAGTACACTTCTCTCTCTCTCTCTCTCTCTCTCTCTCTCTCTCTCTCTCTCTCTCTCTCTTGCAAACATATATTCTTGGTGCAAATGAGTTTACAAACACTGAAAAATGTTAGTGTATCTTTTGGTAGCTGGAAGGAGCGTATTCAAACTCTCTCAAGGATAATTTAAGCCACAACATAGCTGCAAGTATTTTAATAATACATGGTATTTTTATATATATATATATATATATATATATATATATATATATATATATATATATATATATATATGTGTGTGTGTGTGTGTATATATATATATATATATATATAATAATATTATATATATATATATATATATATATATATATATATATATATTATATATATATACATATATATATATATATATATATATATATATATATATATATATATATATACATACTGTATATATACATATATATATATATGTGTGTGTGTGTGTGGAGAGAGAGGAGAGAACAGTGATTCACTTACTGTTCATATTTTTAATAAAAAGAGAGATAAATATTATTATAATCATCTTTATTTGTCATGAGATGGGAATTGTAAATAATTAGCGTCACTTCTGAACTAATAATAGTTATTTGTCATAGAAGCCTATGGAGTAACTTATGTTAATTATTCTAAGTATCGTGCCCTCATTTACATACCTAGTCTAATTAAAAAGAAAGCAGTAGTTCATTATATGAAAACCAAAGACTTTCCAAGTATTTGTAAAATTAACGGCATCTTTATGGTAATTACCAGCGTCAGTATATAATTTTAAAAATATAGTCAATGAATATTGCACATAAATGGGCCATTCGCTTTTGTCTCTTTCCTGTCTGAAGAGAATCCTACCCGTATTGAATTTCCATATTGTCTTAACAGCATTTAACTCAATATTTTCCTGAAATCTCGCCATTAGAGGATGTATTAACAGAGCCGAAAGGGTTAACACTCTTTTAGTATATAGTTTCCTTTTGTATAATTTTATTTATTGGAAATTTTTAAAAATATCTTTTTGAATGTCGTCAGCTGCTGTAGTCGACGTAATGCCCATTCCATTAAAATGTAAACAACGCAACCCGTGCTGATCTTGTTCAATTAGTCAAATATTGTATTCTGGTTCTGTATGTCAGATGTTCGTTTCAGATATACTCGTATACGCGCGGTATTATGAGAGTATAATAAATATAGGAATGCATACAGATTAAAATATTTCACTGAAAATTCTTTGAAAAATGTTATTGCTATATTCTTTTCTAATGACTGTTTTATTTATGTATTTCTCTTTATTAATGGATATGAAAGTGACAATGGTGGTCAAGAGGAAATGAAAAGTTAAACAGGCGAGAGAAGGAGGAAAGGAATGATAAACGCGAGACCTGGAAAGCCGTAGATAGGCAGTGAGGAAAACTGGAAAATATTGTAGGACGAGAAGAAGCGTCAGCATCTACAGAGTTATCATGCCGTGTGTTATATACTCGGCACGATAGAAACAAGTAAAAAATGCACCGAGGTTTCTTCGGCGCAGCCGAGTTTTCTGTACAGCGTATAACAAAGGTCACCGAAATAGATCTATCTTTCTGTGATCTATGTATAATGCTACATGAGCCGCGGTCCATGAAACTGTAACCACGGCCCGGTGGTGGCCTGTCCTGTATCGTTGCCAGACGGACGATTATGGCTAACTTTAACCTTAAATAAATAAAACTACTGAGGCTGAGAGGACTGCAATTTGGTACGTTTGACGATTGGAGGGTGGATAATCAACATACTCAATTTGCAGCCCCTAGTCTCAGTATGTTTAAGATCTGGAGGGGCGGACAAAACAGTGCAGATGACAGACAACCGGTACAATAGTTTTCTTTACAGAAAAGTAAAATGGCTTCGACCTTTAAGTGGAGGGCGATCAATGGAGAGAGAGAAAATTTCGAAGTCGAAGAAACAGAGGGTTGTCGTTGTAACTGGAGGAAAGAGGTGTATTGTGTGTGTCGCTCGAGGAGAACTGTAGGCTGTGAGTGTACTAAGAGCTTTAAACTGAAGGTTTTGTGCAGTATTTAGGTAAGGATATAATACGAGGATGAACAGGAGAACGGCAGTCAGAGAGAGAGCAGGACAAGTGCTGTAGGGCCTCTGCTTCTAGTTTTAGTACGGAGTCCCATTTGAGTCTTTCCTCGTTGTTTTGGTGACGGATATGAACTGAGAAATTAATATATTCTGAACATTTCACAGAATGATATTTCCACTGCTGTTATATCATTATCTGCGTAATCTTTACTCAAGTGCACGATGTCTGGACATTCTAGGAATAATATCGAGCCTGTAGCATTAACCATTAACCACTTAGGCCTTTGTACTACTAACTTTTTTCCAACTAACGTCCTTCCAACCCACTCTAGACTCAAACTGATATATTACTTAATCATACATTGTGAATTACCCTTCAGGTTCGTCACGTTTCAATTTGTTGCGCGTTAATCGTAAAGCGAGCCGATCATAACTCAGCGCGCGTCATTCGTTAGTGCCGCTAGCTTGTGCAGTGCCAGAGTCGGATAGTAGGTTAGGTTAGGTTATGTTTGCAGTGTGCATTGTTTAGGCGCAGATTTCTCCTGTCATCCTAGCCAGTTAGTAGTCAGATCACGCTAGGTAGGTTACGCTTGTAAATTAGCCAACTAGAACCCCTCTTAGTAGTTAGGTAGGTTTCTTTAGCTATGCAGAACACAATCCACCTTATGTAGGGTCACTGGCCAGTCGGGGAGGGAATAGTTAAGACCCTCACACCTCGAAAAGGGTGTGAAGGCCTTTTTAAGGGGGATCTGTCAAGAATAAACATCCCTCCCTTCCTGTAACCTTGATTCCTTCATTTAATTTAGAATTAATCTGTCATTCCTCTGCCTCTCGAGTCAGGCGTCGCAGGGAAACCGTGCTTACTTGAACCAGTCAACAGCCAATAGGCCTCCGTACCCTCCCACCCCCCAACAGTGATCCAGAAAACAATACAGTCCCCTTCCCCATCACGCGATGGGGTGACATGTAGGGATTAAATAAAAGCGTATTTAGCGCTAGAACAGGTATATTTTAATCTGTAGGCATATAATGATAAGTGTGTTTTTCATGCCCTCTTGCTGGTTTTTGACATGCTTGCAGGCAATGGGTTACATGCGAGACATCAAGAAGCCTGCTTGAAAAACAGGAGAGAGATGTGCTTCTGATTTCATCTGAGGCTTTAGCAGATTTTTCTCCACCGCTGGTTGGACTGACTTCAAAGGACACCGGAAATGGCTAGGTGCCAATAACAGTCATAAAGGTTCGTACATTTGCAAGCAGTCAAGACCAGCCCTCCCTTTACTTAAACCTTTACAATTCCATTTTCTTAAACTTCTAACCCTTCCTCCACGAAGCAATCCTCCCTTGTTAGAATCCTGCCTGTATCCCATGCCTTGCCATTTACGTTCTTTGAATTCAAGTAAAGACCCCGTGATAACCATCAATTATCCCTCCACCAGTGCAATTTAAGGGCTATTTAGGTTAGTTTACATCAGTAAGTGTTAATTTTATCTTTTGCGTGAAAGTGCAATCACGTGTTCATTGTTAAAGCCCACGCCGTCTGATTTTCAGAACGTAAGATGAGATTTCATTAAAATCATCTTCTAGGCTACATTATGTTTTGTATTTAATAATGTATGGTGTGATATTTCATAGGGAATTCCATCCCCTTCAGTGTACAATCGTCATTCCTAACTGAGATGTCTCTTTCAGGATGCACACGCGAACGACATCGCTATCCATGCTTCAGTATCCTCATCTGCCACCAAAATCCTGGATCATTCCTGGTCGCAGTCAGTAACAATTTCTTGTTGTTGCCAAAATGTTTGTGGCGAATTATTCTCCATCCTGAGTTCATCATTTGCATTAATTTGAATTATTTCATGTAATCAGGGCAAGACTGAATGTTATTATTATCATTGAACTGATTTCAGGACAAGAAGATTACTACATTTTAATCCACTGGCTTCGTTGCCAACTCATTGCATTATTGTTCCCTGTGTCCTATTCTGAATCTGCCCTTAGCACTTTGCTGTGTTGCGGTCTCATTGTTGATTTGCTAAGTTTCTGTAACAACCTCGTAAATTAGTAAAAAGAATTCCCAAATTACCATATGGCGACCTCTCCCATTCAAATCCAGGAAATTCTGGAGGCAGTTTTCAACAACATCTACCTTGTTCATAAACTGACTTTCTGGTTTTGTGGCAGCATCAATTATAGTTTTGTTTAAATTTCTATCAAGCCGAGGTCCAGTTCATGACAATATATATATATATATATATATATAGTTATATATATATATATATATATATATATATATATATAGAGTATATATATATATATATATATATATATATATATATGGTTTTAATAGCCATAATGCCTTCTTAACTTCTTGAATCTTCACGCTTCTTGGATATGCTTGTAACTACGAAGCTGAAATATCCATATGGAAGAAGAAATTGAAGAGCCTCTCAACGCCGGTCACGGAAATGAACTCACATTTCATATTCACAAGGAGGTCGTTGACAACCTGACCACGAGTAGCATAAAAGGCAAATGCCTCTCATACATATACTTGTCGAATTCAGATATATTTAGAGCTGGAATACTCCCATCCTCACCATCGTAGCCAAGTGGGTAACCACTATTATTGCATTTTAACCTGGAAAATGTACATATAGAATCTGCTGGTCACTTACTCTCTTTATGAATATGGTAATGCGCGAACGTTTGGCTATTTCCTGGTTTTCAGATGTTACAAGCATATCCAAAAGCACGAAGAATTCGAGAAGTTAAGAGTGCATTGTGGCTATTAGAATTAAATATGTGTCTGGTATAAGTGACCAGTAGATTCTACATATATATTTCAGCCTAAAAAGCAATAAAACGATTGCCCACTTGGCTACGATGGTGAGGATGGGTCTATTCCAGCTCTAATAAATATATCTGAAAATGACAGGTATATGTATGTACGAGAGGTAATAGACTTTTATCCTTCTCGTGGTCAGGTCAGCAACTCGACCTCCTTGTGAACATGGTAATGCGGGTTCGTTTCCCGTGACCAGCGTTCACAGGCTCTTCAATTTCTTCTTCCGTTTGGATATTTCAGCTTCGTAGTTACAAGCATATCCAAAAAAGCACGAAGAATTCGAGAAGTTAAGAGTGCATTGTGGCTATTAGAATTACATATGTGTCTGGTAAAAGTGACCAGTAGATTCTACATAAATATGTCAGCCTAAAAAGCAATAAAACTATTGCCCACTTGGCTGCGATGGTGGGGATGGGTCTATTCCAGCTTTAGTAAATATATCTGAAAACGACAGGTATATGTATGTACGAGAGGTAATAGACTTTTATCCTTCTCATGGTCAGGTCGGCAACGTGACCTCCTTGCATCATGGTAATGCGGGTTTGTTTCCCGCGACCGGCGTTCACATAGGCTCATCAATTTCTTCTTCCGTTTGGATATTTCAGCTTCATAGCTACAAGCATATCCAAAAAAGGGCGAAGAATTCGAGAAGTTAAGAGGGCTTTGTGGCTATTAGAATTACATATTTGTCTGGTAAAAGTGACCAGTAGATTCTATATATATATATATATTTCA
>NC_089747.1:45097975-45115475 GCF_040412425.1 Macrobrachium rosenbergii | reverse complement strand
TAAGAAAAAGCTGTCATTAAAGAACATTCCTCTTCGATAAGAGAAAATAGATCTTGTTAATGGACATTCCTCTTCGATAAGAAGAAAAACACATAATGAAAGAACATTTATCTTCAACAAGAAGAAGATGTTATAAGAGGACATTCCTCTTTGATAAGAAAAAGAGGATGTTATTAAAGGACATTAGTCTTTGATAAGAAGAAGAAGATGCTATTAAAGGACATTTCTCTTCGATAAAAAAAAGATATTATTAAACAACATTCCTCTTCGACAAGAAGAAAAACACGTTGTTAAAGGAAATTCTTCTTGGATAAAAAAAAAAAGACATTATTAAAGGACTTTCCTCTTCGATAAGAAGAAAAGACATTAGAAAACATTCCAGCCAATAAGAAGGAAAAGATATTATTAAAGGACATTTGTGTTCGATAAGGAGAAAAAATTTTTTTACAGAACATTCCTCTTTGATAAGAGAAAAAAAGATGTTATTAAAGGCTATTCCCTTCCGATAATAAGAAAAAGATGTTATTAAAGGACATTTACCTTTCATAGGAAAAAAAAGGTGTTAAAAGGCATTCCTCTTCGATAATTAAAACAAGATGTTATTAATTAAAGGACATTCTGCATAAATAAAAAGAAAAAGACATTATTAAAGGGCATTCCTCCTCAGTTAAAAGAAAAAGAAGCTATTAAAGGAAATCTACCTTCGAAAAGAAAAAAAAAGACATTATTAAAAGATATTCCTCTTTGATAAGAAAAAAATTGTTATTAAAGGGCATTCTTCTTAGATAAGAAAAAGTAATGTAACTAAAGAACATTCCTCTATTATAAGTAAAAAAGATGGTATTAAAGTACATTTCTCTTTTATAAAAAAATGTTATTAAAGGACATTTTTCTTCGATGATAAATAAGCTGTTATTAAAGAATATCCCTCGTTCATAGGAAAAAAAATTTTAAAGGACATTCCTCTTTGATAAAAAAACAAAACATTATTAAAAGACAAATTTTTTAATAGCAAAAAAATTTTATTAAAGGAAATTTTTCTTTGAGAAAAAAGATATTATTAATTAAAGGGGGTTCCTCTATAATAACAAGAAAGAAATTATTAAAGGACTTTTCTTTAATAACAAGAATAAGATGTTAATAAGGATTATTTTTCTTCGATAAGTGAAAGATGTTATCAAAGGATATTCCTCTTTGATAAGGAAAAAAGATGATAGTAAAGGACCTTCCTCTTTGATAAAAAGAGAAAGAAGTTATTAAAGGACATTGATAAGGAAAGAAAGATAATATTAAAGGACATTTCTCTTCGATAATAAATTTTAAAAGACAGTCCTCTTTGAGAATAAGAAAAATATTGGTAAAGACCATTCCTCTTTGATAAGAAGAAAAAGAAGTTATTCAAGGGCATTCGTCTTCGATAAGAAAACAGATATTATCAAAGGACATTCCACTTAGATAAGAAAAATAGATTTTATTACAGGACATTCCTTTTGATAGGAAAAAACAATGTTTTTAAAGGAAATTCTTGTTTGATAAGAAAAAATAGGCTTTATTAAAAGTTATTCCTCTTTGATAAGAAGAGAAAGAAGTTATGAAAAGACATTTTGATAAGCATAAAAGATGTTATTACAGGACAATCCTCTTCAGTAGGAGGAATAAAATATTATTAAAGGACATTCCTCTATGATAAGTACAGAAAATTGTTATTAAAGGACATTCCTCTTTGATAAGAAAAAAACGATGTTATTAAAATATATTCCGCTTTGATAAGAAAAAATACGTTATTAAGGGACATTTCTCTTCGATAAAATGAAAAATGTTCTAATAAAGGATGTTCATCTTCGATAAGAATATAGAAACATCGATAAAGGCCATTTCGCTTTGTTAAGAAGAAAATGACATTATTGAAGGACATCATCTTCAATAAGAAAAAAGTTATTATTAAAGGATATTCTGCATCGATGAGAAAAAGAATGTTATTATTGGTCACTCCCTTTGATAAGAAGAAAAAGACGTTAAGGGATATTTCTCTTTGATAAGGGGAAAATGATGTTTTTAAAAAAACATTCCTATTCGATAAGTAAAAAAGATATTTTGAAAAGGACACTCCTCTTCAATAAAAAAAGTTATTAAAGAATATTCCTCTTCAATAAAAAAAGATGCTATTAAGAGACATTCCTCTTCGATGAGAAAACAAAGATATTACTGAAGTACATTTCTCTTCAGTAAAAAGAAAGAAATCACTAAAGGACATTCCTAGTGAATGAGAAAACAAAGATATTATTAAAGGACATTCCACTTCAGTAAGATACAGATGTTAAATGACATTTCTCTTCCATACGAAAAAAAGATGTTATTAATTACACTGGCTCTTTGGTAAGAGGAACATGATATTATTGATGGACATTCCTCTTCGATATGGAAAAAGATGTTATTAAAGGACATTCCCATATGATAAGAAAAAATATATTATCAAACAATATTCCTCTTTGATAAGAAGAAAAAGATGACAATAATGGATATTCCCCTTCAATAAGAAAAAAAATATGTTATTAACGGGCATTCCTCTTCGATAAGACGCAAACAATGTTATTAAAGGACATTTCTTTTCGATAAGAAGGAAAAGATGCTAATAAAGGACAGTTTTATTCAGCACAAAAGGAAGTTGTTATTAAAGGACATTTCTATTTCTCATATATTTTATCTTGGTGAGAAAAGGAAAATTGGAGGAGAAAAGCAGAAATGAAATCCTACTGTCCTCATCGTCATTCCCACAGACGTAAAGCTTAAGGATTTTAGGTGTATTTTTAACAATATGAAAAGACTTACACTCAAGAAAAGGGGTCTTGTTTTGCCAGCCTCATTAAAGAAAGTGATTGTTCTCTACTCTCCTAAAATTGTAGTAGTAGGGTAGGTAGTAATATTAACAGTAGAAAAACTGCTAAATTCCCAGGATTCCTGTTGTTTGGTAACTGATAGTTTTAGCGAAATGATTGGCGACTGTTCTCTCTTTCAGGAATTAATTTCTTCGTCTAGGAGGTTTGTGAAAATCTGTTGTTTCAGCATTGCACTTTTTTATCAAAAATAACTGTTGTATACTCAGAAGCAGAATAACCAAGTACCAGTTATAATTAAGAACATCATAATTATTACTATGGTTTCAGAAGTTAAAGCTTGCTCCAAATGATTCAGTATGGTATATGAGACCTGATAGACCTACAGCCACAGGTGTAGATAGAAGCAAAATCTCGAGAGATATTGAGGTGGTAATCCTTTCTGCCTCCATCCCTTTAATTCTTGGGGAGGAAGTCTCAGTGTCATTTGTTCTGTCAAAGGCAATGGTTTCCATCTGCTCTAGTGACGGCTTAATCTCGAGTTGCCCCCTTGAACTGGGTGACATTTATCCATGAAGACTTTTGTTGAGGGATAGATAAATATCTGCGAAAATATAAGTGAGCGTACGGTATGGGAATTCAGTAAAGCCCTAATGGTCCAGTGATAAAAACGCAATTTTCCACTGAATGACAAATCTTGCCTGAAAAACATCTTTATATCAGTATTACTGTTAAATGATAATTTTCAGAAATACTAGAAAGAAGTTTGATATGAAAATAAAGTGTTGCATTTTGCTGATGGAGAAAAAAGAAAACTATAGAGAAAAATTATTAAAAATATAATTATATTTCCCCGAAATCTGATGAGGTCTTAAAAATAATTAGAACCGACTTAAATCTTCATTTCAAAAATATCCCCACATAATTTTCTCTTTATCTTGGTGATTTGCATTTATTTGTTTATTAATTAATCAGTTTATTTGTTCAAGCTCCCTAATATTTTAAAGCTGGCCCATGTCTCTCCTTTTACCTGCACTCACAACAGTCAAAAAGAATATTTTTTCTTTATTTTTTCCTAGAACGACCACCCTATCAGTCGTGTCTCTCCTTGTGCCAAAACACCTAGATTTCCCCTGGTAAAGCAGTGTAACCAACGTTTTCTACTAGTCTACGCCATTTTCACGCTCATTTAAAACCAAATGTATACAAATCCACAAATTATAAGAAACTTTCACAAGTATACGCACGCGAAATATACAGCAGACTCTATAAGCTGTCGATAATTTTGTAAAGGTACTTTTTATTCAAATAGGATTAGAGAACCTTTTTCATGCCATATGTTGGTTTTACCTTACCACATGAATTTTTATGGATTACCCAAGTTACTTAGACATTTTGATGTAAAGTTAGTTTTTAAAAGCTCAAATACGGTAAGTAATTTGCTTATAAAGAAGTCACCATTTTCATCTACCTGCTGCCTTGTAAAAGTTGTGACAAGAAATATAGCTTATTGGCCAAACTGGAAAAGAATTGTCTACTAGATTAAACCAACATAAATATTCGGTTAGAACAGAACAGGACAGACTTCTAGTGCCCTTTTTATTCCTCTCAGTCATTTTCATCACCCTATTGATTGGGCAAAAGCAAAAGAAATTGTATTTCGTTACGATTACATTAGTAGAATATAATTGAATCTGCTTTTTATAAAGACGTATTCAGAAAACTTTTAGATTTTAGCCCTGGTATGTACAAATTAGACAGTCTCATTATAGATAAAATAGTGAAGAGTTTTAACATTACTCTGTAATTTTGTATACTACTTGTCATTTTCCTTTTTATGTATTTCTTATTGTTCGTTCAGTTATTTTAATATTACTAGTCGTTGTTTCTTTTATTGATGTCTTTTTATGTATGTTGTTATTATTGTTACTATTCCTAATTGCGTATTCAGTTATTTTATAAACTGGTCGACAAGTAGTTAGCTTTTTCGTTTCTGTATATATTGCGGTCATTAGGCAATTCTGTCCTTCTTTTGACTTGTTTGGGTGTTAAGTAATTGAGTGATCTGGACGAACATTGTCTCTGTTTGTAGTGGCCTAACTGGACATATTTTAATTATTTTTTTATTCACTTTGCTTTTGTGAGCTTTCTTGCTCACTTGTTTTGTGCTCTGTATTGCTTTTGTGCCCTTTTCAATTTGAACTTTCCCAGTGGCTTCAGCTAATAAACAAAATCACGCGCTTACTTTTGTGATTTTTAGTATGTATATATATATATATATATATATATATATATATATATATATATATATATATATATATATATATATATATATATATATATATATATATATATATATATATATTGTCATGAACTAGTCGTCTTGGTTGGGGAGAGAATTGAACAAATTTAAAACTTATGACTGCAAAGGAACCAAGTGCACCCAGATCATGAACAAAGGAAAAGTTATTTGAAACTTACCTTAGATTTTCCCTGGATTTACAATTAAATGAGTCAGGTCGCCATTTGGAATTAGAATTCTTTTACAATTTAAAGGGGTTTATTTACAGAGATTTAGCAATTAAGCAAGGAGACAAACAATGCAAAATGGTACCCAATGGGCAGGCTCATTAGTTATATACAGTGAGCAATACTGCAGTGACTGGCAACAAGCAAGCTAATTAATAAGGGGCCAATGTACAATGCAATTATTCCCGTTATAATAATAATAACCTGGTTAGGCCAAAATTACAGTAAAGGGTTCTTCGTTAATTGCTGCGAAGGATTGAACTCCAGGATGGGGAAAAATAATTCATATAAAAGTTGGGGGGGGGTGTCCACAACGGACTTCAGAAATCAGACTGCGACCAGGAATAGGTTCAGGATTTGAAAGGCAGTCAGAATTATCGGACACAGAGCGCAACGGAGTGGCTGGTCTCTCCTGTAAGAGAGGTTCTGGATTAGGACGGCGGTACACACTGAAGGAAATGGAATCCCCCTATAAAAGGTTGCACATTGCACATTTTAAATATTAACCACTACGTAGCCCAGCAGGTCATTATAAGGAAATCCTGTAAGCACAGTAGGGGAACCGTAATTGATTGGGCTTTTAACACAAGAACACATGCTCGAAATCACACAAAGAGAAAATTTAAACACTTTATTACTTAGCCTAATTTGCCATTAAGTTGCACTGGGGAAGGGATAATTGGATGATTATCACAGGATCTTTACTAAAATTCAAGGCACATTCTGGGCAAGGTACGGGAGGCCAAAGCAGGACTCTTAACAAGGGAAAATTGCTTTGCTGAGGAAGGAGTTAAAGTGTAAAGGAATGGGAAATTTAAGGGGTTTAAGTGGAAGGGGAAGGGCTGGTTTACTGACTATTTGCGATGTACAAACCTTGTCTGATAATTGCAGCGCCAAACAATCAACTCGGCCATTCGTCGACGATAGTTTCGACCAGCTTAAGCAGAGAAGATAGGCGATAGCTTCCGCCCAGTACTGAGATGAGAATGCGTCTGCTCTTCCAAAGTCAGCGGCGTCTTGTAGGGGCCTCATCTTAGTCCGACCTTGCCTGCAAACACGTCAAGACAACCAGCAAAGAGGGCAGAGGAAAAGATTTCTTAAAGTTAAGTACTTAAAGCTCAAAGTCCTACCCAGCGGCTAGTCCCACTACGCCTATTAACCTTCCCCATACCTAAATACTCCCACATCATGTGATAGGGGTGAAAAGGGGGTTGAAAGCGGGAGGCCTATTGTTTCCCAGAATCAGGCGATGGAGCGGCGCTTCCTACACTGCCCCACACTATGATCTGGTCCAAAGTACGCTCACAGCTATATCACCCGCCATATTGGCATCCACTATAAGCTGACGGAAATGAGAAGTTTCCCGCGAAGTTAGCTAGATAACAGCTAAATAGGAGGGAGGAATGTAAATCCTTGATACCATATATATATATATATATATATATATATATATATATATATATATATATATATATATATATATATATATATATATATATATGTATATATATTTATGGTCACATAAGCCTTTCCCCCTTAGAGAGGTAACAAGACTTTTGACTTTTCCACCCTTATTGGCATCCACCATAATTACTTAACTACCAGATACTTCCTGGGTCACTTGAAGAACAATAAGGTTGGACGGAAGGAGCTGAACGCATTCTTGCCAGTGTGGGAATCCTGCCCGTAACGTTCAGCCATAACCACGGAACCACGAGTCTCTCTTGTACATTTTTCTAAGAGTTGATATTTTTAGTGTCTCTCAATATACTTCTTTTAAAAGATATTACTTTGAAAAGGATGAATGAAAATACTATGTTTATATTTTTCATGAGATTTCCCCCTTTACACAGTTTTGATGATAATCTTGACATATCCCATAAGCATATATTTACTTTATCATGCGGTTTGGATATTATAAGTTAAAACGGAATATTATTAAAGGTCTTCCCGAGCGTTATTTTGTCTGATATTCTATAGCTATTGATTCATTAATGTCACCTTGATTGGGGTTAATGATTTAATTTCCTCACCAGTTTAGAATTATGACCTCTCTCTCTCTCTCTCTCTCTCTCTCTCTCTCTCTCTCTCTCTCTCTCTCTCTCTCTCTCTCTCTCTCGCTTACAAGATAATGTCTGATGATATGATGTATTATAAATCATTCCACGGTACAACAGTACTTCCTGAGCTGAAGGTTCTTTCACGCAACGGTCTGGAGAAACAAAAACAAAACCATATTTCAACAAGTCAAATTCGAATGCGGACATACTCACAAAAAGCTCACTAGCATAATTACAAAGCAGACACCCTTGGTAACCATGTACTTGGCATTGTTCACATTACAGAATTGAATAGGAAAAACATTTGACAGAAAAAATGAACCATCATTATGAACAGTAATTCGATATGCACCAGTCATTAAATCATTTTTATTATTCAGATTATAACTACATGTGATTTCTATAATTACTAACGCATTCAGGACTGGGACCTAATCAAATAGCGCATGTTTTTACCGATATTCTTTTTTTGTCATTTCTAAATCCTGGTCCACTTTTCACGATTGGATAATCGTTGTTAGTCTATTTCATCGACGTATTTTAAAATAAAAAACCAAAGTTAACAAAATAACATGTCCAAATGACGAATTGAAATTAACCATAAACCAAAATACTTTAATTATCTCTACAATGTAAGGAAAAGGTTTCAATAAATTTTACAGTGATCACCTGATTTGATTTGAATGGGCGCGCTGATCAACATTCAATAAATGTTCCATCCAGTATTCACTCTGCTAGCTCTCTGTAAAATTGCTTTTCATATGAGGAAACTTATTTTGGTGTCGTTTTGAACTTGAATTGGTTTGATTTTCTGCAGTAAGTTGAAAAATAAGAAAAGCAATATAAACAGGAAGTCGCAATGGCGTGCTCAAGTCAGAAAAAAACCAAATATGCCCATAAACTAAAATAAAAATGCCAATTTGAACTAAAAAAAAAAAAGTAGAAATCTTATTAAAGGAAACAAAACGTAGTGAAATTACTTTATCTCTACACACACACACATTATATATATATATATATATATATATATATATATATATATATATATATATATATATATATATATATATATATATATATATATACACACACACACACATTGTACATCTGTTCGTGTACATTACCATATTAGACTCGTTTCCGAAGTTCCAAGAATTATTTTAAATTTTTATTAGCAACGTCTTATCTGGAAGGACACAAACTGCTAAGTAATGGAAAGATGATCTTTCGGATGAATCATTCAGCACTCAAAGGGAATGACAGAACTGCTCATTGGACGCTCATTCCGCACTCAGCGCTAATTATGGTTGTCTTTGGTAAAGAGAAGTTGAAATATTGTTCGATTTTGGTTTTCTTAAAAGAGAACTATTGTGCCGGCTTTGTCTGTCCGTCCGCACTTTAATGTATATTGTCCTCACTTTTTCCTGTCCGCACTTTTTCTGTCCGCCTTCAGGTCTTATAAACCACTGACGATAGAGGGCTGCAAATTGATTTGCTGATCATCCACCCTCCAACCATCAAGCATACCAAATTGCAGCCTTCTAGCCTCAGTAGTTTTTTTGTTTCATTTGAGGTTAAAGTTAGCCATAATCGTGCTTCTGGCAACGATATAGGATAGGCCACCACCGAGTCGTGGTTAAAATTTCGTGGGCTGCGGCTCAAACAGCATTATACCGAGACCACCGAAAGATAGATCTATGTTCGGTGGCCTTGATTATACGCTGTAGCGGCTGTACAGAAAACTCGATTGCGAGGAAGAAACTTCGGCTCATTTTTTGCTTGTTTGGTTTTACTCTGTATTTTTCTAATTACTTATTGTAACGGACTCACCCATTTCCCTTTCAGCCAGTGATTATTAGCATAAATTTTTCGAGAACACATTTTTGTTCAGTGAAATAAAGAATATTTGACTGACCACAAATTTTTTTTTATAAAAATCTATTCCTTTTATTTCAAGACGATCTTAAAAAAAATCGAAATCTTCGTGAGATTTTATTTGCTCTGAGTGAAGGACCTGTGCACAATATGTCCCGTCGTCCTCCTGAGGTATCTATTTAAAATGAGTCATAAATCTGGAGAGATTTATGTGGGTCGTTTTCTCCAATAACTATCTTTCGCCGGAGGTTTGTAAGTGTCAGTTTATCACAATCATTTATGAAATCATGATAAATGAAAAGGAGATTTTCTCTATGATTCGTTGTCTTTCTATCTTTCTCTTTATGGTGTTGACAGTTCCCGATACCGATTAGTAGGATATGATTGCTGAATAAGAAAATAACGATGTAGTTAAACTGCTGAAGCGTTACGTCATGGAGGAATGACTTTGCTTTGAACGGAGTAAATACCGAATGGAAGAATATTTAGCGGAAAACTTTTGTGTTTTTTTGTAACTACCGGAGCAGAATTCCCTTGAGAGATTTATTGACCTTCTTTGGTGTCCGTCAGAGTGTTTTTAATTCATACTTCAGAATATATTGCTTCCTTTTCCTTTTCCAATTTCAGATGAAATTCCGGTGCTTTAAACTGACGGTCCAAAACCACTTGAAAACAGCAAAGAACTTTATTTACTTTTCCTTTATCTTGAGCGATTCTTTTCTTTCAAATGCTTCAAAAAGAAAATGAACATAAGAATATCGTTTTTTCCTGGCAGTTAAGGTATATTCTGGTAATATTATGACATTTTCCATTTTGCATCCTAAGGCTCTACGGAATTGCTTTGTGTGTGATTTTCTCGCTCTAATAGATAACCTACTTTGATTTTTGAGTAGAAGAAAGCCTTCAATACAAAGGGCTTTGTTGCAGATGGCCTCGTAACATTTAGAAATAAAATTGCAACATGCTGGGTATAAAAGGTTGGCTGTAATAGGAAATCAATGCTGTATTAAAAGTGAATATTTCTGGATTCACGGTGATGAACCAAAGAAGCTTACGCCTGAAGGGGGCAAAAGCCATTGATAATTGGTGAAATATAAGAAGTTCTCTATTCAGGGAGACGGATAGGCATCATCATCATTTGTATCAAGAGTTGCCTTTTCAGGGAATTATCCCGATTTCAATATAATGTAACGATGCGCAGTTCTATAGCAATTTCTCTTTTCAACTGTCTGATAATATATGCATTTATGACGAAACACACTTAGAAGCGCTCTAACACACGTGTACAGTGAGCAAGAATAGAGTTTTCCTTGGAGTGAGAGTATTCGTCCACACATACACACAAACATATATGTATATATACGGTGTATATATATATATGTACACACATATATGTATATGTATATGTATATATATATATATATATATATATATATATATATATATATATATATATATATATATATATATATATATATATATATATATATATATATATATATATATATATATATATATTATACATGTATATATATATTTAAAGGACACATATATGCATTTCATAGCTTCAATGCTTTAAGATGTGATGAAAGAATTTTTGGAGCGAGATGGTACTGACAGAGCCGTCAGTTGTAAAATCTTTGTATTCAGCAAATAGTTTGATTCCTCAGCAATATTGCCGGTCAGGTGATCTTCCAAGCGTTATGTATATTCGTGAGTACGTGCGTTACTTTGATCTAGATTATGCCAAAATCTGCCCTAAAAGTGAGTTTGATCGTTCATTAACGTGACAGAACTGCAATTGTCCAGTCAGATTTGGAGAGGATCCAGGCTTTGAAAATCGGCAGATAAGGTAGAGTTTCAAATCTCTGTTTTTATGGGAGAAAATTGAACTTGTGATTTTTACCATGACTTTCTAATCATTATGAACTTTTGAACTGGTGTGGGAGATTTAATATGAATATTCAAACCTCTTTTATATTATTATTTTGTTGTGTTACGTTTGCCATATCTTGGCTATGCATTTTACACTTTCCATTATTGTGTTTTGCATTTCATATATTTTTGGGAGTTTTCTATCATGTTTAATTCTTTCGACAGATGTCTGTGGACATGTTGGAATAACATGTGGACCTGGGAGTTTGAGAAAAAGGACATGCAAGTCATTTGCAATGTCAATCTCTTTATGTGGTAGACTGTTTTTTTTTACATGACTTTTGTTTATTGATTTGTGAGTATGTGAGATTTTGGGGATTTCCAGGCTATTAGCCATAATGAGACTTCTTTAATCAGAAGTGTTTTGCAGTTTAGAGTTTAGTTATCTGACTCGATAATTCATTTGTTATGCATTTTAATCTTTGCTTTGTTTTATTCATTTCTTGTTGGGTTATTTGAATAATAAACCTATTTTTGTAGAAACTATTGTGTTTCTTTAAATAGTCCATTTAATTGCTTTGAGAGAATGAGTGAGGTTAGGGTGGGTGAGCTTTGGTAAATGAGAGAGAGAGAGTCGATACACGGAGAGAGAGAGAGAGAGAGAGAGAGAGAGAGAGAGAGAGAGGAAGAAAAAATGTGAGTGTTATTATGGGTCGAATCTTTCCACGTCTTTTTCCTGAAGAAAGATCGCTAGGATTACGCTACGTACACTTTCAAAAAAGTGTTGAATCTGTTCCCGTAACAGATTTTAATGGCGGCAGCGGTGCCTCATGATTTTAATGGCAGCGAGCGATGTCCCATGTCTTTAATGGTGGCGAAAGAGGGAGATTGCTAATAGACTAATTGGTAACGTTGATACCCAAAGCGACGGGGCCGTGAGCGTGATGTGTGACCACTCAGTCTTAAGAGATCGAGTTTCATAGGGGGTCGTGATTACGTGTGAAATACGGGGGGGAATCTCTCTCTATCTTTTTTTCTATCTATATATATATATATATATATATATATATATATATATATATATATATATATATATATATATATGCACAAAGGAAATATTGGGTGTACATATCTAACAGCAGGCACAGAGATGTAACTCGCCATAACAAACCAGTCTTTCTGGCCCACTTTACATCCAGACATCAATAGATAATGTTGTTGTAACTAAATATTTCTAACTCTGGGAATACAGAGAGAGAGATGGAGAAAGAGAGAGAGAGAGAGAGAGAGAGAGACTGAGACTTCTATTCGCCGGGAAGCATTCGTTATCTTTGTGAGAAAATAGACTAAACAATATTAACATGGAATTGTAAGTTATTGTCTCAGTGTAACTCATCCTGACAATCATTTTGTTCCTAAACCAAAATTCAGAATTTTTAAAATGTTTTTAGTATTATTAGCTCCATTTTGAACGCAGGAATATTGTACATTCTTTATTTTTCATGTCACCAGAGATATCATGATTATTTTATCACTCATATTATTCTAAATATGAAAGAAAAATATTTGATGTCTCAGTGATATATAGAGATTAGTTGCTAAAATACTGCCAGTTGGAAAATACTCATGGCGCAAGAACAGTATGGATACTCACTCTTCACTTTTGTTTTACTGAATTAAAACTGGAAAAACTGGATGACGAGCAGTGTTGTTAACAATTCCTCCCTTAATGTATTTGAGTTAAGAAAAGATCGCTGCCTTCTCAAATCATATAAATTATAAAAGTGTTGATGAGATAAAACTACGGATATTAGAGTAGACTATGTAAGTGATAAAGGGACTACCTGGTTTAACAGAGAGAGAGAGAAAGAGAGAGTAGTTCTGTAAGATATATATAAAAATAACATGAACGTTCACAACGGGAGGAAGGAATACATATATATATATATATATATATATATATATATATATATATATATATATATATATATATATATATATATATATATATATAGAGAGAGAGAGAGAGAGAGAGAGAGAGTATTGCACAGACAAAGGATATCAAGTTGACTATGTAGTCAACGCTATCTTATATTTTTTATTTCATTTTGCGATCGACATAGACATTTGGGAAATATTCATCTTATGCTAAAAATTCTAAACGCCAGTGCCATCTTGATAAGGTAACAGGTGGTATGAAAAGTAACAATGACATCAGCATTCTGTTTACTTGGTCTGTAAACTTAATCAATTTTCTATCGCGAATGACAGCAGGCTGGAGTTAGGACCTGTAGCTTTTGTTAATATACTGTCAATAGGATTATTCACAAGTGAATAAGCAGTTGAGTTCAGGGAAGATGAAGCGTCCCATTAACATATTTGCCGCTAGGGGGAGCCTTTGTTATACGAATAATCCTTTAGTATGTGAAGTTTAGTCATTCAGTAAATCGCTGGGAATAGCAAACTGTCTTGATAGTTTCAAGGCAGGTCAAGCAGATTTGTTGAATTTTTTCGTTCTTCATTGTATTGTTTTCTTTCTCCCTTTTTCTCTTCGTGGTTCAGACGCAGATTCATCGCCCAACATCTCTTTTTCCCACAAACTTTACAAAACCAACAAGAAAACGGATAAAGTTTTCCATTTCACTCTTTGTTTAATACTTCTTGTCGTCCTCTGAACGAAAGCCTCTCAGTCCGTTGGGTCCGAGAATTTGGTTACAAAAGTTCGTGTTTCTCTGAACATCAAAGTTTATTTATATATATATATATATATATATATATATATATATATATATATATATATATATATATATATATATATATATATATATATATATATATATATATATATATATATATATATATATATATATATATATATATATATACATATGTATATATATAACATCATTAGTGTTAAGGGTAGATGAAGATGTAACCATCTCAAGTCATAGAAGTATAGTTCATTCTAACCATTATAATCCAAGTAACGGAAGCCCATCTTCGAGGGAATTTGAAACTTATCGCCTGTTCCGTAATGATAATGCCCAAAGCCTAATGGCCGCTTGGACACATTGTCTCCCCCCACCCCGTCACAGAGAGAGAGAGAGAGAGAGAGGAAAGAACCATCATAAAATATTTTGGTCTAGAGTTATGATGGTGGCGATGGCAGACTTGGGTTAACGACCTCTCGAGGACAGGAGGAAGGTATGATGTTCTTCTTCTAGTGGTTTCTTATTTAATAAAATGATTTACTAACAAATTCTTAATTAGTCACTAGTGTTGGGAAATACATCAAAATTACCAGAAAATCTCATGTAGCCTACTCAGTTATCAAATAGCTTATGATATTGTCATTAGGTTACCATTCTCATAATGTTTTTCTTTCTTTTCAAAAGAAATTATATTGAATAAATTAAAGCTGGAGTTTCAACGCTCTGCAAAATTTTCTCATTTGCTTTACAAAGTTTGAGTTGTGGCTGCTAGAGCTTCAAGAAATACCTGCAATGTTTTAGACAATATTTTTAGTTTTCTGTAAAATGAAAACTGTTGTGCCGGCTTTGTCTGTCTGTCCGCCCTTAGATCTTAAAAACTACTGAGGCTAGAGGGCTGCAAATTGGTATGTTGATCATCCACCCTCCAATCATCAAACATACTAAATTGCAGCCCCCTAACCTCAGTAGGTTTTATTTTACTTAAGGTTAAAATTAGTAATAATCGTGCTTCTGGTAACGATATTTGATAGGCCATCGTCGTGCCGGGGTTAAAATTTCATGGGCCGCGGCTCATACAGCATTATACCTAGACCACCGAAAGGTAGATCTATTTTCGGTCGGCCTGATTATACGCTGTAGCGGCTGTACAGAAAACTCGATTGCGCCGAAGAAACTTCGGCGTATGTTTTACTTTTTTTGGAATTTCACCACCAAACGAAACAGAGCTTATAAAAGCAGAAATGGGCTTTAATAAACAAATTCGTCAAATGACAACGAATGGGTCACCAAGAGAGCAAAGCCACGAAATATTAGGCATACGACATCATTGATCATTTGACATTATGAAATGTGACAGAGTAAAATAATTGCACCATTGCAAAAGGAGAAGGGACATCACGACGTTTTCCCTTATTTAAAGAATTATTTCTCTTGATAAAAGAGCCAAATCTGTCGACCTAATAAAGAGAACAGAGGAAAAGACTCAGCAGTACTCGCTATCATATTCAGTCACTCGAAGAAACTGGAACATTAAAGGATTAATTTCATTATCAAGAGCTGCAAGACTTTCACAGAAATTATTGGCGACTATTATTTTGGAAAATAACTGCCTTTGCAAGGAACCAGAAACTCATTCATTCCAAGATCAGGCAAAGTTCTACAGAGATGGCACAAATGATTCTCAGAAATGTGTTAGACGTTTTAACTTGGTAGAAGATATCATTTATGGTAAGTCAACCAGAACACAAAGCTGCGGCACCGTTAAGGATAATTTTTCACATAAACGAAACTAATGCAAAGCAAATTGGAAGTAATGTCCTAGAGGATCATTTCGAATACGCGTAGTTTATAGATATAAAAACTATAGATCTACGAAGAGATGAAAATTAATGTTAGATAATACGATTCTCTCATAAAACATAGTTACTTGCATAGAATTCCATTACCTCTGATACTGATAAATTGCTATGACCAAACAGACGTAGGGGATTGCAGGCCATGCTATGATTTAGGTGTGAGTTCATGGTTTTGCCATTAACTGGGCGTCTCTAAGATCTGGGCAAGAAGAAGCAGCGAGAAGACACTGACCTTCAAAGGCACTCAATTAGAATCATTGTAAATACACGATCACATGATATAAGAAGGTAATGTACTTATGGAAAATAATTTAGCTCTCGTTAAATACGAATGTAGTGGATTACATAGTAAAAGCAATCAGCACAATAACTAAAGCGAACATCACACGAATACAAACATACATACACACACATATATACGCACATACACATATACACACATATATGCATACACACATGTATATATATATATATATATATATATATATATATATATATATATATATATATACATATATATATATACATACACACACACACACACACACACACACATCAGTGAAACAAGAGAAGACTTAACAGTCTCCTGTCAAATGTTCTATCTTTCCAAACAGCGCGGCTAACAGCCCTATTAAAGTTGTTCCATTAAAGTGAAAATGTCCTGACAAAACGTGAGGTTTTTAAAAGTCGTGCTTTTCACACTGTTATCAGAGACGGGCCTTTCCAAGCGAGCTGGAAACGCATTGTATAGTCTTTCCTCCAAAGGTAATGTCTAATCATAGGAGACAGTTGTGAACAAAATATAGTAATTGTAAACGCTCGGGTAATCGAGGTGAGGAGGAGATAGGAATTAGAGGAGGTTACAGTTATTTATTTGAAAACGTAAATTTTTCTCGTTGATTTATCTGCATTTCATATTCATTCGGTTTCTAACTGTTTTATAAAGTGATGTTCTATTGAACGATTGGGCTATATGTTTATCTTCACAAATTCATAACTAAATTTTCTGTAAAAGAAAATCAATACGCATTTCTTCTGTCGTTCGTTAATGTACTCCTCAATTCTTCATTTAAAATTTATAGGAAACATTAACTCAATACATAGAGATAAGTGTGATTAATGCAAATCACAGAGGCCCATTATCTCGAAAATGAGAAAATGATACAGCATAAAGTCGCGCCCTCTAATAGAGCGCTCTAATTTCTACGATATTCCTAAACATGATATGAATAATGCAGGATAAGAAGGTATATATAATGATAGATATCCATTTTTTACACGAGCCCTAATATTTGCAGTGAATATTTGTTTATGAATGACATATCTATGTGAACCTGGGGATCGAAATGTCTTTACATCTACGACAGGACACTTTTATTTCCTGTAACTTTAATTTGCATTTGAGATCATGCACTTGGTAAAGTGAGCAGCACATATGTATGAAGGCTAAGTTTGATTTCACCTGTTGAGAAATATAATGTGGTTAGACCGAAGTAATTCACACCAGATATGCAAATCAAGAAAGTTTCTTTGTCAGAGTGTAATTCAAAGGCGATTGCATGGCGAAGTGCCTTCTGTCACTCTGCCATTTAGGACTGGTTCCTTGGAAAAATATAAAGGTATATATATTTTATGCTTCGGGAACATCACACGAATGGGAATATAATTTAAAGGCGTCAGTTGAATTCTTTCGTTCCCCATGCACGTAATCGTATAACTGAAGAAAAATAATAAAGTTCACTTTCTCCTTTCGATTCTTT
>NC_089747.1:45085475-45090475 GCF_040412425.1 Macrobrachium rosenbergii | reverse complement strand
GCTCTAAGGGAAAGAAAAATATTGAAGTAAATGCAGCCAGAGCTAATATATGTGTCCACCAGTGGCTCTTGTGGACACCTGCAGTTAGCAAGCGAGATAGGACGCAGTACACTTCTCTCTCTCTCTCTCTCTCTCTCTCTCTCTCTCTCTCTCTCTCTCTCTCTCTCTCTCTCTCTCTCTCTCTTTTGCAAACATATATTCTTGGTGCAAATGAGTTTACAAACACTGAAAAATGTTAGTGTATCTTTTGGTAGCTGGAAGGAGCGTATTCAAACTCTCTCAAGGATAATTTAAGCCACAACATAGCTGCAAATATTTTAATAATACGGGTATTTTATATATATATATATATATATATATATATATATATATATATATATATATATATATGTGTATGTAATGTGTGTGTATATGTATATATATATATATATATATATATATATATATATATATATATATATATATATATATATATATATATATACATACTGTATATATACATATATATATATGTGTGTGTGTGTGTATGGAGGGAGAGAGAGAGAGAACAGTGATTCACTTACTGTTCATATTTTTAATAAAAAAGAGATAAATATTATTATGGTCATCTTTATTTGTCATGAGATGGGAATTGTAAATAATTAGCGTCACTTCTGAACTAATAATAGTTATTTGTCATAGAAGCCTATGGAGTAACTTATGTTAATTATTCTAAGTATCGTGCCCTCATTTACATACCTAGTCTAATTAAAAAGAAAGCAGTAGTTCATTATATGAAAACCAAAGACTTTCCAAGTATTTGTAAAATTAACGGCATCTTTATGGTAATTACCAGCGTCAGTATATAATTTTAAAATATAGTCAATGAATATTGCACATAAATGGGCCATTCGCTTTTGTCTCTTTCCTGTCTGAAGAGAATCCTACCCGTATTGAATTTCCATATTGTCTTAACAGCATTTAACTCAATATTTTCCTGAAATCTCGCCATTAGAGGATGTATTAACAGAGCCGAAAGGGTTAACACTCTTTTAGTATATAGTTTCCTTTTGTATAATTTTATTTATTGGAAATTTTTAAAAATATCTTTTTGAATGTCGTCAGCTGCTGTAGTCGACGTAATGCCCATTCCATTAAAATGTAAACAACGCAACCCGTGCTGATCTTGTTCAATTAGTCAAATATTGTATTCTGGTTCTGTATGTCAGATGTTCGTTTCAGATATATACGCGCGGTATTATGAGAGTATAATAAATATAGGAATGCATACAGATTCAAATATTTCACTGAAAATTCTTTGAAAAATGTTATTGCTATATTCTATTCTAATGACTGTTTTATTTATTTGTTTCTCTTTAATAGTGGACATGGAAGTGACAGTGGTGGTCAAGAGGAAATGAAAGGTTAAACAGGCGAGAGAAGGAGGAAATGAATGATAAACGCGAGACCTGGAAAGCCGTAGATAGGCAGTGAGGAAAACTGGAAAATATTGTAGGACGAGAAGAAGCATCAGCATCTACAGAGTTATCATGCCGTGTGTTATTTACTCGGCACGATAGAAACAAGTAAAAAATGCACCGAGGTTTCTTCGGCGTAGCCGAGTTTTCTGTACAGCGTATAATCAAGGCCACCGAAAATAGATCTATCTTTCTGTGATCTATGTATAATGCTGCATGAACCGCGGTCCATGAAACTGTAACCACGGCCCGGTGGTGGCCTGTCCTGTATCGTTGCCAGACGGACGATTATGGCTAACTTTAACCTTAAATAAAATAAAAACTACTGAGGCTAGAGGACTGCAATTTGGTACGTTTGACGATTGGAGGGTGGATAATCAACATACCAATTTGCAGCCCTCTAGGTCTCAGTATGTTTAGGATCTGAGGGCGGACAGAAACAGTGCAGATGAACAGACAACCCGGCACAATAGTTTTCTTTTACAGAAAAGTAAAATGGCTTCGACCTTTAAGTGGAAGGCGATCAATGGAGAGAGAGGAAAATTTCGAAGTCGAAGGAACAGAGGGTTGTCGCTATAACTGGAGGAAAGAGGTGTATTGTGTGTGTCGCTCGAGGAGAACTGTAGGCTGTGAGTGTACTAAGAGCTTTTAAACTGAAGGTTTTGTGCAGTATTTCTTAGGTAAGGATATAATACGAGGATGAAATAGGAGAACGGCAGTCAGAGAGAGAGCAGGACAAGTGCTGTAGGGCCTCTGCTTCTAGTTTTAGTACGGAGTCCCATTTGAGTCTTTACTCGATATTTTGGTGACGGATATGAACTGAGAAATTAATATATTCCTGAACATTTCACAGAATGATATTTCCACTGCTGTTATATCATTATCTGCGTAATCTTTACTCAAGTGCACGATGTCTGGACATTCTAGGAAATAATATCCAAGCTCCTAGAAACACAGAAGTTGCTAACTATAGTATATATATATATATATATATATATATATATATATATATATATATATATATATATATATATATATATATATATACTTGTTTATATATATAAATATATATAATATATATATATATATATATATATATATATATATATATATATATATATATATATATGTATATATATATAATATATATACATATGTATACATATATATATAATATATATAGTTTTTATACTTAGTATGAACTGGATAGCAACTGAAATGATTGTGTGAGGGAATCATAGCCTATTTTTTTATGATGAAATTTTATTTGATAAAGTACTTATTAATTGATGGTCGAAATGTTTCCTGCTATAACAAAGAGTATTTTTTAATATATAAATGATGCAGTTACAATTCACTAAGGTAGTGTTGATGGTATATTTTCTCTTGGTAGAACATTGCATGAGAGAGAGAGAGAGAGTGGGATAATCAATATCTGAATAAAATAACGATTGATATTCTCTTTGCCCATAAACGTTTGACTATTGGAACAGTTAAAGCAAACAAGTTGAACTCCGATTTAGGCAGCTGAAATAAAAAGTCGAATTCAGAAACGGAAATGATTCTGTAAATTCAGGTAGGGTTAGTTGTACACGCGAAATGTAACGTTGAAATTCAATGCTAATAATTGTTAGAGATGATTTAAGATTCCATATTAAAGATGGGATTCCTAAGGTAATGAAAAAAAGAGATTAATTATAATTTTTTTTATACTTCAGAAAGAAAACCACAGGGTTAATGATAAACTGATAAATGCTGAATAGTCAAGTATATTAAAAAAGAACCAAGAGAAAAGTTATTTGTGCATAGCAATACAATCTCTCTTTCTCTCACTCTTTTTCTCTCTATTCTAAATATTTGATAAAAGTATACCTAAATTCTGCTGAATAAATTATAAAACATTTGATAATTGTGCTTCTGATATTATTTCGTATGAAATTAACTCATAAAAACATTAGTGCAACTTTTTACGCTGAAATATATATCAAGAAATTCTTGAAACATTCACAAAAATAATATACGCCGGTGTTTTTCCGACAGAAGAGCATGAACCTGACATTTAGTGATTCAACAGTGTTATGCACTTACATTTAGTAATTTCGAAATACAGAAAGAAATGACTAAAAAGACATAATTACTCAAGTCATTTTTTGTGTGAGATGATTTAATGTGTTTCTGCTTCAGTTTCTGTAATTGTGGTAAGAGAGCAGCCTAAAATCAGTGAATGGACAACAAAATCTCTCCTTTCTTTCTTCCATTCTCGTATGATTGTGAACTGAGGCCGTAAGATTAATGGAGCAAATAAAATGCCTAGAAGTTTCCTAACAACATCATTCAACGGTTCTTGAAGGTATTCAGTGCTCCCCTCAAGTTTAGCTCTTCGACCTTTGGCGTCATTTCTGAGAAGACACTTTTCTACCGTCTATAAGTGTCTTCCCTGACAGATGTTTCTTTGTCAGTTTCTTCTGACCATTGGGTCGTAGCGAAGACATAAGTAAGAGTCAGTGTCTGCAAACTTACTCATTTATTCAGGCGACAAACGGCCAGGTCAGTAACTCTTGCGAACGGAAATGTAGCGTCCGACACTAAGCGAACGAAAACAGAGGTCACCACACAACCATTTGTGTTTGTTAACGGGTGAATATATACATATAAATTGATATACAAGGCATGACTGAAGCTATAGTACATATGGTAGAAATGCTGATATTGTAATGCGTATGGTAATAAAGATACATTTAATAAAATAATATGAATGGAGATTTTGTACAAAAGATGCGTGATGTTTGCTGTGTTTCCTGTTGTTATGAGATTATCGAGCCAGGTGAGATGACGGTGTGTGGGATCCACTTGGAACCCTACAGGGTTATTATATCAGGCGACAAATTTAGCGGTGTTCGTATAACCTTGGCCATGTGAACCAGGGTTATGTGGTATCCTGAGAGTAATAGTCTTTCATAAATTAGGATTCAGTTTCGCCTTCAGTGTGAGTTGTTATCGCTTCAGCTGGTGTCAAACTATGGCACCGTGTTGTATAGGACCAACAGGACTGATTTGCTAGCCACTGAGTATGTTTTGTTGTTTGTTATAAACTTTATATAATTTATTGCACAAGTAGCTCGTCTGACTGGACCATCCAGTAGAAAAGTTGAAAGATTTTCTAGTTTTAGTTTTCTGTAAAAGAAAACTATTGTGACGGCTTTGTCTGCTCGTCCGCACTTTGCCTGTCCCCACTTTTTATGTTCGCCCGCGGATCTTAAAAACTACTGAGGCTAGAGGCCTGCAAATTGGTATGTTGGTCATCCACCCCCCAATCATCAAACATATCAAATTGCAACCCGCTAGCCTCAGTTTTTTTTATCTCATTTAAGGTTTAAAGTTAGCCATAATCGTGCATCTGGCAACGACATAGGACATGCCATCACCGGGCCGTGGTTAAAGTCTCATGGGCCGCTGCTCATATACCGAGACCACCGAAAGATAGACCTATTTTCGGTGGCCTTGATTATACGCAGTAAAAAACACGATTGCGTCTAAGAAACT
>NC_089747.1:45057975-45082975 GCF_040412425.1 Macrobrachium rosenbergii | reverse complement strand
AGTCTGATTTTAGAGTTATTTGGGAAAATACGACACCTCCCCGTCCCAGTTCATCTGGTGTATATTTGCCCATAAATGTGCTCAGGGATTGTTCCTGGTTTTAGTTCTTATCTTTTATGGTAATATGTCAGCTGTAATTGTAATTTTGCAAAGAAGAGTACACAAACAATATTAGAAAGAGCATTTATAACTCTCTAAAAGACATTGTAATCCAATTCAGATAATTTTAGTATGTTCAAAAATATCAAAAGACGAATGAACAAGTATTTTGCACGGTCTATCAAGCATTTTAATTTTTGTATTAATGGTAAAAGGACACCGAAGAACTACTTTGAAAGAAGTTCAAGTGAAAATTCCATGAAAGTCAGTAACCGTTAATAAAAATGGCATTCTTTTGACAAGAATACAAAAAATGACAACTGGAAGGTACAAAACAATAAGAGTGAAGTGACAAACACATGTTTTTTTGTTTTTTTTTCCCGAGCCATAGTCCGGTGAGGTCGAATTTAACGAAGGTTCCAAAAGAGATTAATTGAGTAAATGCAACCAGGAATCTTATTCCCTTTGCCTGAGGATGTAATGGACAAGTGGATTTAGCCAACAAGTGGAAAACGCATTAGAGAGTTGGAGTCGAGGAAAGGACCCACTTCACACCCGTTTTTCGTCACTAACCCTCTCTCTCTCTCTCTCTCTCTCTCTCTCTCTCTCTCTCTCTCTCTCTCTCTCTCTCTCTCTCTCTACTTCGATCTGTAACTTTACGTTGGCATTACCCACGTTATCCCATAAGAACAGAAGAGACCTGCAGTCTAGAGAAAGTGTTCACTTGCAGAGAGATGCGATGTAAAGTAATTTTGAGCTATCGGTGATAGAGTTCTTACGGGAAAACAACTGAACGTTGCTTAAGGAAGATTTTCCATGGAAAAATATTGTTTTTCTGCTTGAGTAAGTTCAAAGTACAATGAAGTCAACAACAGGCATCTTAAAACATACATACACAGATATACATGCATACAAGTATGCACACGGCAATAAATACATACATACAAACACATACACACCACACACACACACACACACATTATATATATATATATATATATATATATATATATATATATATATATATATATATATATATATATATATATATATATATATATATATATATACGTATATATACATATGTATATAAGTATGTACATATATATAATTATATAAATTAATATATATACATATATGTGTGTATGTTTGTATGTGTTGTATGTGTTTATAAAACATATTTTCTCCTGGTCATCTTTTGAGACTCTTTTGAATTTTGTGTTGCTCTGAATACCCCAATAACCCAGTAAGGGTCTGGTATAAGACTTATGCCTGATTTAATTATATTAGATCTCCTTCTATCTTCTAAAACAGTGTGAAGTTAATATCAAAAGCCCCTCCAGTTTCTTTATCTGTTTTATTGTTTCTTTTTTTATTACGTTACCAACTTTTACAAAACTGTGTACTCCATCTTTTTTAAATAAGTAAGCTATTTCGAAATAAATGGTTTTATTCACCAATACTTTCGTAATGATCGAGAGCTATAAAGTATCACTACTTTCATGTGTAACTATTTTTTATTTTCTTACTGCTGTTGGAATGGTAAAATATTCTTTTAATTCACTTATTGGCTTTGCCTTTCCTAAAGGTAACCATATGCTCTTAAGTTTCATACGGCTCTCTAAAGTAAGTCATATGGATTATAAGTAAATTTTCTTACCATGCATAATAATGCACAGCTGAGTATGTTGTGTCTATTGGTGGTGTCAGTAACGTACAACTGCAAGTAAAGATAAAATCAGTAACTTTATATGATTTTACTGTCATCGAATTCCAGTGTATTTCTTAAAATACCAAAGTATATGGACTTGAACAATTGATTAAACTGTGTAGCGCCTTGCCTAACAAAATACAAAACAAGCAGATGTACTGAGATAACCTTTTTCATACCGAATCCTTTCACTTCTTCAACGAAATTCACATTAGAAATTTTCTTTGCAAATCCAATCTCTTGCAGGATGGAATGTGGGCGCTTTTCCCGCAAACCTGTTTACCAGGGTGAGGTGAAATATAATAATGTTCAGAGGCGTCACCGCCGGAATAATAGCGGTTGAATTTCAAGCACCTTGAGCGAGGACAAAGGTACAGTAGCCTAAATATTCATTCCGTAAAAATACATTTATGGAAAATGAACGCATGAAATAGATTTTAAAAGGTCTCCGCTTCTTCGCCTTTGAATACAGTCTGTGTTGCATATTATGATAGCACCCAGTAACAGTCGCATATATATATATATATATATATATATATATATATATATATATATATATATATATATATATATATATATATATATATATATATATGTGTGTGTGTGTGTGTGTGTGTGTGTGTGTGTGTGTGTGTGTGTGTGAATAAGCAGCTAGAGTAAAAGTGTATTTAGTGAAAGGAATGTTGCAGAGAGAACACTTTCCAGGAGAAGAGAAACCTGATTATTGTGAGGCATATTTCTGAATGTTTCATCTAATGAAAGTAGAATAAGAACATAAAGCCAAAAGAGGTGTGGCTATTATGAAAAAAATTAAAATCATGAAGCCTACCAATGTAAAATCAGTGCAATTAAGAGACGAAAGTACTTGAAAAGTTTCTTAGTATTATTTTTGCTCATTACATAAAAGTGGTAAGACACCCTGGTCTATACATCGTTAACTTTAGATAAATTTCTTTGGACAGAAACCCACTTCAAAACAGGCATCTCGGTCGAAACAGGCTGGCGATCCCTTACAAGTGGGGAAGCGGTGAGGTTTAGGGTTTAAGGTTGGGGGTTGGCTGGGAGTTTTGTTCCATTCATCACAGGCTTCCGTTGATTGAGGAGCGAAGTGGAGCTCCAAGCGCAAAGGCCATCCGTGCTCCAAGCAAGCACTTAAATCGGAGCCGTGTATTTCGCCATTTCACCGCCTCCATTCAGGTGTGTGCTATTATCTTGCTTTTGGGGAGCCATACCTCTTTGGAGGAGCCCCCTGCAGTGGTCTTATACCTGCATTAGTGATTTTAATTAATTTTTTCAAAACTTGTTAAAAATACTGACGCGATTCAGTGTAGCCGTGACCGATTAAGACATTTCCCTTAAGGTTAAAAAGCATGCATATGAAAACATCGGCAATTTTAAATAATATAATAGACAAAATGACGCATATAAAACTTTACCATGTTATTAAAACCTAGTTAAATATGCCTAGGAAATCTAACGTGATCTGATGGACGAAATAATAGTAATTTTAGATATGGTGTAAATGGCGCAGATGGTAATGAGGCAATGGATGAAGAGTAACTAAATCTTCTGTAAAATTACGTGCATGAAGAGTAAACTAGATACTTAGCGCTTATAAATACAAAATAAATTATATATATATATATATATATATATATATATATATATATATATATATATATATATATATATATATATATATATATATATATATATATATCACTTTCCAAAATGTATTTCTGCCGGAATATCTATTAGTCATATTATGTATGCCCTTCTGGAATATGAAATGCAAACGTTACATAAAAGACACAGGCAGACAAACAGACAGGCAGACAGAAGGGGAAATGGCAGAAAAAAATACCACCTAAAATAGAAGGTGAATGCAAATTGAACTTCTGAGAAACGGATTAAATGTCGGATCTTTTCCCAAATTGCATGTAATATTAGTCATCTCATTAGACCCGTTATAATTAATGATCTGGCTAATGAGTAAAATTCCCGCCAGAATTAAAAAAAAAAAAGATGCAAACATTATTGCTTCGTTAATTAGGTGAAAAAGTTCTCGGATCCTATTCACTCACAAAAGGTATATTCAGTTATTTTCGTAATTTGTTTCGATCAAAGGGATAAGAAGGGTGTATTTAGAAGCAAGCGCATCGCGGCTAATGAAATTCTTTGAGAGAGAGAGAGAGAGAGATCAGAAGATGGAACTCAGAACTATGAACAGTAAAGTCTTGTCTTTTGCAGGATGATTAAGTAATTTATATATATATATATATATATATATATATATATATATATATATATATATATATATATATATATATATATATATGTGTGTGTGATTATGTTTATGTGCTTTTCAGTAAATTTCTACTACGATTGCCTGTTGTGGGACATATATCTGTACTCATATGGGGAACTGGAAGAACTGCATCAAAGCACTGGAATATTCTTTTACGGAGTTGGGAAGCTGAAACAAAAGTAAATGTACAGTAATTACTATCTTCGCCCTAATTCAAAGCCCCTTTGATTGACTTATAACTGGGCAAGAAATTAAAGATAATATCACTGACATGTTTGAATATTTTTCTGCCACCCTAAGTCATTCTTTACAATTACAAGACTCGAATTTCCGCAGTAACACCTCTCAAATGCAAAAAAAATTGGCTTCTTCGAAAATCTGAGCAGATAGCGAAGGACCCGACCTAGTCGCAGCCAGGCTTAACAGATCCTTAAAATGAAAATCTGAAGGAACTGCAAATTCCAAAACGAGATCATATCATTTTAATGAACCCTTTCAAGGAAACCTCTTCGCATATTCTATATATTCATGTGCAGAACGACGGCCTCTACTTTCATGACCATTCAGGTTTTGTACTGGACTAATATCAAATATTTTCCAACGCGAAATTCATGCATTTCCTGAAAAGTGAATTGACTGGTGTATAGAATTTTGATGAAGTGTGTTATTTCTTCCCTTATTAATACTTTACCTTTTACGTAACATAATTCTTTTTTATCTAAATTACAGAGGTGCACTTGCAACTATGTTGTAGGGTGAATATCACAAGAAGCTTCAGAACGGGTATTTTCAGTTTTGTTAGTTATTGGAAAAACAGGATTGTTCACATTCTTTTTTTTTTACTACACTGGAAGAGAACTATCATTTTCAGTGTAGTTCTTGCATTACTCACTCTTTATGGAATTCTGATATTAATAGTTCTAAATAATAAGTACTTATCTCATATTAAATAAAAAATATAAATGTAGTTATTTGAAATACAGATATATTCTAGAGAAAGACTAATTATCGGGCTGTTAATTAACAGCTTAAGTTAACTGAGGCTCAATCTATTTCAGTATAGATGTAATAAGCACACCAGTTGAACCTTGCTCATATCTTTGTCATATATGCCATGCACACACACACACACACACACACACACACACACACACATATACATACACACACATATATATATATATATATATATATATATATATATATATATATATGTGTGTATGTGTGTACATGGTATACATGACAAAGATGTGAGCAAGGTTCAACCGTTGTGCTAAGTACATCTGTACTGAATATATGTGTGTGTGTGTTTCTGACTGGAAATATTAGCCATTTCGATAGGCAATTATAGGACCTTTCCATAAATAGCTTCCAATATGTGGTAAAAGTTTACTTTCTAGAAACGGGAGGGAATTGCAAAACTTTTTCCATTATCATTTAAAAGTATCTCCTTAAATCGGTACGAAATGCTTCTTTTGTTCTGAGTATCGAAAACGCTAGGACGGGGGAGAGAGAGAGAGAAGCTTATCTATGGAAAGCAATAGGTCTTTAGTTGTGAGATACTCCTAATAATCTCCCGTTTTTAAGATATTAGATATGTTTCTCTTTCTGGGAACATTACACATACACACAAACATACATTATATATATATAATATATATATATACATATATATACATATATATATATATATATATATATATATATATATATATATATTATCCATATATATATTTCAAAAAACAAACGTCCTTTAATATCAATTCGCTCCTCGGAAATAATATATTTTCGTTACCGAAATTTTTAGTTGATAATAAGTCCACCGTCCCGTGGGGTCGAACCAGCGACGGACGAGGAATCAACAGTGGGTACGAGAGAGAACCAGCGACGGACGAGGAATCAGGACTACAGTGACGCACTAACCGTACGCACTGGTCCTGATTCCTCGTCCGTCGCTGGACGGGACGGTGGACTTATTATCAACTAAAAATTCCCCTTCGGTAACATATGAAAAATATATTAGATATTGATATTTAAGGACGTTTGTAGCTTTCTGATTGTATATGAATCATGGTGATGTGATAAATAGTCATATATATGCATATATATATATATATATATATATATATATATATATATATATATATATATATATATATATATATAATTCATAACAAAATGGGTCTTTAGCTGCTTACAGTGACAAACTTGCAAGACATTAACGGTTGACCCAAGTTTATTTGCGTTTTTCCCTTCTGGTAAAAATAACTAAAAAACAATATGAACAGAGTTAGATAACATTTGGTGAAACAGAAATATATAATTATGCGAGTAACGAGGGAGATATAATAATCGAACAACAATGAAGCCAACTTGTCTTCTTTTCAAGGTTATTAATTACTTTCTGAGTGTTACATTGCCTATTGAATGCTTATGTTTTAGCCATCCGAATTGTTGCTCTTTTATTAGTTTTCTATAAAAGAAAACTATTGTGACGGCTTTGTCTTTCCGTTTGTACATTTTCTGTCCGCACTTTTTCTGTCCGCCCTCAGATCTTAAAAACCACTGAGGCTAGAGGCCTGCAAATTGGTATGATAATCATCCACCCTCCAATCATTAAACATACCAAATTGCAGCCCTCTAGCCTTAGTAGTTTTTATTTTATTTAAGGTTAAAGTTAGCAATTATCTTACTTCTGGCACCTGATGAGGCACCAACAACACAGGCCACCACCGGACCTTGGCTAAGTTTCATGGGCCGCGGTTAAGAGTTTCATGGGCTGTGGCTGAGGCCACCATCGGACCGTGGCTGAGTTTCATGGGTCGCGGCTAAGAGTTTCATGGGCCGTGGCGGAAAGTTTCATATAGCATTATACGCTGCACAGAAGCTATGCTGTACAGAAAACTCGATTGTGCAGAAGAAATTTCGGCGCCTTTTTACTTGTTTCTCTTTGTGCCTGCGCATATTGGTCTATTTGTAAGCATGTCACCACTAAAACATTAGGAGATTTTTGCGAAGAGTTTTCCAAAAATAGGTCGCGGGATTAGTAACGAGGGAAAATATTTTGGGAGAGCTAGGAATGTGATTGATGCGAATAATAAATCTTTTGCTGGACGTGGGCTGCTCTTCTGGGTTCTAGTCAAATAGCAGATTTTATAAATCATGTAAAAGTTCTTTTATAAAAGCGCTTTTAAGGTAACCAATATAAATTTCGCTTATTTTAAGACAATGGGGCTGTTGTTTAAGTTCTGCAAATGATGATAAAGGAACTTTTAATGTATTTATATGGTTATCATGATTTAAAATAAATTACGACTGATCAAAACGAAGTAAAAAAAAGTAGAGCTTTATGCACACGAATTTTAAAACAATTTTTTTCTCTCTCTGTAAATATCACGTTCCATTCCTGTTAAATCATCAGCAGTTATATAAATTTGCGGTTGTCGACAGCACACGGACCATTTCGCGTCACTTCTAGGGATTCCTGGTTGATGACCAATATTGGCGTGAAACCTGTGAATGTTTAACAATCAATCAATGCGTTCGTTTCAAAATCGACTGCGCTGTATCGATTTGTAAATCTGGAAGGGCGTTTAGGAAGTGCCGTGGATTATAGCTTTTTTGTTTTCTCTTTGGTCATAGAGAACTCAGTTTCAAAGAATAATATACTACTCAATAATATACTACTTTTAGTAGTATATTATTGAGCTTCATAATGATAGCTTTAAAGAGGTCATTAAATGTCACCTTCCTAATTGTATATATGCTTATATTCATACGATGGTATACACACACATACATACATAATATATATATATATATATATATATATATATATATATATATATATATATATATAATGTATATTGTATGCGTGTGTTTGTATGTATATCTGCATGTATAAATGGCGTGCGTTTATGCGTCTGTGGAAGGTACTTTAACATACATTTCCCTGAAATAAAAATAAGCAGAAAACAACGTATCTCACACAGCTACAAAACTCTCATTCCCGAATGGCAACGGAAGTAAGGAACTGGGTTCTTATTTACGAAGGAAAGGGAAATGTTCCCCGCAGATTTACGCAGTTCAAACACGGACTCAGTGAGAAAGAGGGGTAGAATTCTCCGAATCCATAGGTTGTTTGTCCTCGAGACCAGAAATAGAACGCCTGGCGTGAGCATTCCATAACTTCCCAGTTATAATGACTGGGAAAACTAGAAAATCAACATCTATCGTATACATTTATGTCGTCCGTTCCTTGGGATGAAAATAAATAATGGATAAATGGCGTCGGTTAGGTCTTATTAAAGGTTGGTACTTCTTCTTTCTCAATATTCTATTATCTTCTGTAATTTCTTTCAAATGAACGCCATATTCTTTGGAAGCCTGAATTTTAAGTCAGTGGCCCCTTTAGGCTTGTTCCATATGAATTGGGTTTATCCTCGGCATAATAATAATAATAATAATAATAATAATAATAATAATAATAATAATCAAAGATGATCACTTTCATTTACGATAACTAATGTAACTGATGACGATAAATGAGGTAACTGATAAACTGATTAAATTATCTTTTATGAAACAGATTAAACTAAGATAAATCAAAATTTTGAAGATTGTATCACTATACAAGAATTAATTTTATATATACTGGATAAATATTTACCATTACATTCATACTATTATATAACAACGGGGGAAAAATAGGAGGAAAGATTATTATGATCTAAATATTTGAGTAAAAGAAACTTCCTTATTTTTTAAAAGTTGTGTTCTCAGCGTAAATAGTAATATTCCCTGACCCCGCTTAGTTTTTTTTTTTTCTTACGAATGCTTGAGCGCTCTAATCTTAAGGTTAAATTAATCATGTTATTGGACTATTACCTAATTCCTGAGAATATGTGTGCGCGGGAGCAGCAATAATAATAATAATAATAATAATAATAATAATAATAATAATAATAATAATAATAATAACGTGTAAGACGTAATTATTTTGTTTTTCAAGTGATGTATTGACAACTTTTATCACCTAAGTGAATTCTTAGTATATGCATTTTTTAAATCGGCTATTACCACTACGAAGAAAATTTTCGGTTGCTTGTTTGCGTTACTTTTTAGCAGAAAACTTTATTGATAAAAAGTGAATAGTTAATAATTAAAATAGGATTTCAGGGCACCTCTTCATATCCATATTGGAAGTTTGCACAAAACACACTGGTAATCAGAAAACACATTCACCCTAATGAGGTAGTCGACTTGAAATTTCATTTGAAATGTAATCAACTGAGTCGCTGGTGGGTTGGGAAGTTGAGTAAAACTCTCTGTTATACAAGGTGTGCAGCCTGTCCAGATAAAGCCTCAGGCACTGCGTAAGTATTGTATAATTACCAATGATTCATATGTCTTATATAACCTTGCTTTTCATTTTAGATTTCTGGGTTCGAATCTGATATGGAGTAGGAATTTAAAGTCACACTAATTAGTCCAATTACTATTGGTTCCTTTTAGTTTTTTATTTTTCTCTAATACACTTCTACTTACTATGGGACGAAGTGAGCGTTTTCAGAGACTTAATAGTGCTTACTTAACTTCATCAGTAATCAAAATTCTATAACAGGGTACATATAATATAGAAATAACCAACAAAAATTTCAGATAAATGCCCAGTTTAAACTTTTGGTCATATTTACATATTACTCAAAGAAGTCCCTAAAAATCCTGGTCTTTTTGTTTGATTAAAACTAAAGTACGATAATTAACCTTCTCACAAGGAGGTCTACAGAGGGACAATAAAACAATATTTTCTGTTGATTTATAATCAGAATTTGACAGCTCCATATCGTCTGCTGTTGATAGAGCTGCAACATTTGGTGAGATTCATGGTTTAAGAAATGATGTGCATATGTAATTAACGTAATAATAATATGAGTTTTAATATGCAATAATAGTTATTAAAAGCGAGAGAGAACTTTGGGTGGTTGTTTTCAAGTTTAAAGCTTGTTAAGCGCAACTAAGCACAACCTAAGCACAAACTCGGATGTTACGAGGTCACGATGCTTAACTGTTGTCAGTTCGCCGTACAGTGGCTTAACATTGATTTTACAGAACCTTAATATTTCCCATCCTGTTTCAATTGATGATTTGCAATTGATTATTTTTCAACATACAATTTCATATTCTTATTAGGTCAATTACACATATCGAAGTTAAAATGACCTTTTACAATAAAATGGAAAATTGAAACACTCTGCCTCGATTTTCAAAGGCTTACAATTTACTTTGTATATATTAGGGGCTAATTACAATGTCAGTTATGTAATACTAAAATATAACCCGAGGAAAAGCTTCAAGATAAATGGAAGGAGAACTCGATCACAGAACAGATATCTAAAAAAGAATAAAAAAAACCTTTCTCGATTAATTGTCCGGATCTGATTTACTCCCATCCATTGATAAAAGCCTGGAACATCTCACGTAAAGATAAAAGTCGTTCATCTGGAAGAAGCTCTGGGGCGTAGAATGTAGATCACCCGAATTAAGAAGGGTTGGACAATTAATGATTTTTCCATATGTCTATAAATATCGATCTATCTTTCCATCCATCTATATCTGTTTAAATACGTATATATATATATATATATATATATATATATATATATATATATATATATATATATATATATATATATATATATATATATATATATATATATATATATATATATATATATATATATATATATATATATATATATATATATATATATATATATCTGAGTTATCTGAAACCCCTCGTGATTTTAGTTATGCCACTTCCATATCTACTACATATGTGACAAGCGTTTCTTCTCCCATTCTGATCATAACTCCAAACCATCTCATTTGTTGAGATTTGTCTGATTAAAGGAATCAGATATCCAATCATAAACCTTTGCTCTCTTTGGACATACTGTGGAATATTTTCCAATTTCCTTGTTTGTGATTGTGCTTCTTTTGCCCTCATTGATTACTTAAAAATTAATGTGGATTTATGCTAGCACTGGTGAGGTGTTGAAGGATATAAGAAACCTCTTGTTAACTTAAGCATCCAGAATTCCTTCTCTATATTACGTCATGGCATTTAGATTAACTCTCATCCTACATATGTAAATGGTGGAATAATATAAACGTTGAAATAGAGTGGTATTTTTAAGCTAGAGTTTATATCTTCAGAAATATTCGTGTCAATTATAAGTCCTTTCATTCTCTTCCTTTTTGGAAGTACGATTCGTATAACAGCTAAAATTTACTGGTATTATAATTTTACGGCACGTTAGCATAATGAGTATTTTCTTGTAACAGTTCTTCCAATTTAGCAATATCCCAGTTTCAAATTGTATAAAGACGAAGAAGAGAGAGAGAGAGAGAGAGAGAGAGAGAGAGAGAGAGAGAGAGAGAGAGAGATTACATCATATAACTCCTTTCCTAAGTTACTACACTCTTATTTGAATCTTAACGAACCATGGTTTGCTTCTAAAAACGATGGCGATAGTTTCATTGTATCTGAATGGACTCTTTGTTTAAGCTGGAAATGGCGGTTAATTCACACAGAGAGGAAGAGAGCTTGAAATTTACGATCAGTATATGGATTTTACTTCCTATGTCAAAATTGGTATGATGGACAAGGATGGGAGACTGAAATATTTATTGTTCAGATAAATTTTGAAAGAACATTCAGTGTAAACATAAAATTATTTTCTATGTAACTGCAGAGATAGTGGTAAAAATTACCAGATCTGTCCACGAAAAAATTTTGAAGATTTGCTAACTGGCAACGAATGCCCGCCCACACAAAAAATACGGCAAGGCTTTTGCAGAACTATTAGAATTTGGAACGTAATGTGAAACATGCCATGGAAAATTAAAATAAAACCGAGTGATATGATATAAAGTCTAATGTATTCCTTTGTATATTCGTCTTCCTTTTAGGGACAAACGAATTTCATGTCGGAAATGTCAGATATATTCTACATCGCAAAAACAGGGGTGGTATTGCGACAAAATCAAAATTACCTGAGGCGCATCTTCTATGGCCTGGTGGATCAGTAGTCTGCAGACAAGCATCGGTTAGTGAACGTCAACCCAACAACTTTATGTTGTGAATGTTTTTTTTTTATTAGAAATCTGTTATGAAATTAGGGACCTCCGAGTGGGCAGAACCAGAAGAGAGAGAGAGAGAGAGAGAGAGGGAGTTTCTGCCACATAAACCTCTATCAAAGTTATCCCACTCCTATTTGAATCTTAATACACCATATATAGCTTTTGAAAAGGAGGGTAATAGTTTCCAGACATCTGAATGGGCTCCATAGATAGGCCAGAAAGGACGGTTAAGCTCTTGGAATTTAGAAGTGGATCTATTGTATAAGTCATGGCTTGTGTTTTTTGTATTAAGACAGAAGTGAATGCCTTTATATATATATATATATATATATATATATATATATATATATATATATATATATATATATATATATATATATATATATATGTGTGTGTGTGTGTGTGTGTGTGTATATATATAAATATATACCTAAATATTTATATAGATACATAAATATATATTTATATATAAACATACATATATACCTAAATATTTATATATATATATATATATATATATATATATATATATATATATATATATATATATATATATATATATATATATATATACATTTATACATATATATATATATATATATATATATATATATATATATATATATATACATATATTTATACTTATATATGCATATATGTGTATATATATATACAGTATATGTATAATGACTGTGAAATATTTTCTGCTAAAGAGAATTCCTTCTAATAAAGGAACCCATAAAAACATAAAAGGCGTCCCCACAGAATTTTTTAGAAAAATAAGATTAATGGCAAAGACAAAAAGAGCATAACACTATTGGAGAAATTTAAAGTCATTAACCCAAAACTACCATACTTTTGTGGCCTTCCCAAAACTCATAAAGATAATCTTCCATCCACCTATTATCTCATATAAGGTTGGAGCTTTCAATTATAAAATTTCTAAGTGGTTAGCCGGCCTCCTTTCCCCTTTCTTAGGCAAATTTTCTCCCAGTCACATTAAACATTCTGAAGGTTTCTGTCACAGATTCAAAGAAGCACATATACCACTTCACAACATACTTTTAAGCTTAGATGCAGACTCCCTATTCACAAAAGTACCAGTAGAGGACGTTCTACACTTTTTGAGAGAAAAATTAACCCCTTGTTCAGATCATTTCCCAACAGCCCTAGATGAAATAATTAATTTAATTGAATTATGTGTATCAAACAACGTCTTTTCATTCGGGGAGTCATTCTATAAACAAAAATTTGGATGCAGCATTGGCAGCCCTTTAAGTACTGTTTTAGCCAACCTATACATGAGAAATTTTGAAACTGATAATAAATGCAATAAAACCTAAAGACATGCTTTGGATGAGATATGTAGATATCTTAACATTTTTGGATGAAAGGTGGGGCAATTTCAACGGATTTCTTTCAAAATTAAATGCATTAGTGTCCAACATCAAATTCAAAGTTGAGTGGGAAACAGACAACTATATCCCTTTTCTTGATGTTTTAATAATCAGAGACACGACAGGATACAAATTTACCGTATACAGAAAACCAACGTTTTCACTTTCATACATTCACTATTTTAGTTATCATGACATTTTTATCAAGAATGGCATAGCCAGCAATTTATTCTTAAGAACCTTACGGATTTGCTCCCTGGATTTCCTGGGTAAGGAAATTGAGCTAGTCTGTAAGCAGCTGTGATCTTCAAAGTACCCTGACCATATGATTGAGAAAGCGATCCACAAAGCTAACATAGCCTTCTACCATCCCCCTCAAAACAAGACTAGAGAGATGCCCAACAATAAAATAAAAATCCCACACCTGAACAGGATTAAGACGTTGACACAGACACTTGGAAACTCTAACCCGTTTGCCTTTACCTACCAAATACCTTAGCCAAATCCCTAATTAACGTCCAACAAATGCTAGTCCCCAAAGACACAGGAGTCTATGAAATCCCTTGCCTCGACTGTGACCAATCCTACACCGGTTTCACAGGTAAATTACTCCCCCAGAGATTAATACAACATAAACGTTCAGTAACGTATGGCCAACAGAGCTCAGCTATTTTTAACCACATAAATAACCATAATCCCAGAATAAACTGGAATTTGTCACTTATAATTCATAGCAACAATTGTCGGTTCAAAAGCCACATGGTAGACTCAGCACTGATTAAACAAAGAAATATGATGAACCCCCAGAAGGAGCTGGGACTCAGATATTATGGACAAAATCTTCCTCCAACCAGCGATTAAGAAGCTGTCAACTGTAGTGACGTAACGGCTGACTTCTGGAATATACCAATAAGAAGCTGTCAACTGGAGTGACGTAACGGCTGACTTCTGGAATATACCAATAAGAAGCTGTCAACTGGAGTGACGTAACGGCTGACTTCTGGAATATACCAATAAGAAGCTGTCAGCTGGAGTGACGTAACGGCTGACTTCTGGACTATACCAATAAGAAGCTGTCAACTGGAGTGACGTAACGGCTGACTTCTGGATTATACCAATAAGAAGCTGTCAACTGGAGTGACGTAACGACTTACTTCTCGAATAAACCAATAAGAAGCTGTCAACTGGAGTGACGTAACGACTTACTTCTCGAATAAACCAATTAAGAAGCTGTCAACTGGAGTGACGTAACGACTTACTTCTCGAATAACCAATAAGAAGCTGTCAACTGGAGTGACGTAACAGGTGACCTCTGGAATTCTTGGTGTAAATACTGCTTTTCTGTAACTCTTATTTCATTCATTACCTGCCTGTCAAGGGAGACTGTTGTTCTCCGAAATATATAGCATTAGCTTTCAACCTTTTGGCGTTTATATGGGCTCCTTTTCTTTATATATATTATATATATATATATATATATATATATATATATATATATATATATATATATATAATGTGTCTGTGTGTGCACTAATAAACTGCAGCATTTGAAAGCTGTGTTTTTCCTAAGAAACGAAAAGACAATTTGCCAGGTAGGAGGGATGAAACTAATTTAACAGATGACTGTAGTTATCTCTCTCTCTGCTTATCTCTCTCTCTCTCTCTCTCTATATATATATATATAGATAGATATATATATATATATATATATATATATATATATATATGCAACATTTGTCTATGTGTGTGTGTGTGTGTGTGTGATTTGTGTTCCTACAGGAATTACCATAAGATTCTCATTACTGATGGTATTATCATTTTGGATACTTTATTATAATTAGTGTTGTATTCACCAATGTCTTTTATATCAGTTAATAATAGTGTAGTTACATGGAGTTAGATTTATGTTTTTGAAGAGTACAATAATCAGCCGCCCCCACACCCCCCAAAAAATAGGATTGCAAGATGTGGACAGTAGCATCATAGAAATTGAAAGTCAATAAAACAGAAACATGATTTTGGTGACTGGGTCATAAAAATTGAATGATTTTTCGACACGTACATATTTTCTACTGCAATGCGTCCAGTCTCTTTTGTCTTTTCTTATTCTCTTTCCTTCTGTTTTTACAATTTTTGCGGTGACGAAAGATATCCACATCCGATATTACCGAAGCCAATTGAGATTGCCTGAAAGGAGACTCCACAGTGAAACGTTTATGATGTTGTTTTTCTTAAACGTTAAGAACTGATATTGATAACTTTTTTCCCGTATGAGGAATATGCAACCGTGGGCTTTATTTTCTCCTCAGTAATATTATAATTACAAGAGGGGCAGGATGGTATTTTCGAGGCAATAATCATGAAAATACAGTCTTGTAAAGTCTGTAAACAGATGATCAATATACTTTCCACTACCACAATGCACTTTCCAGTTAAGAGCAATTATGAAATTCAAGGATATTGTCGGCGGCTCTGTACTGTCAGCCATAAAGAATATATAACAGTATTCAGTACTTGTTTTGATGTCTGCTTCTTCTTTTGTACTGTTCCTAAGATTTGGCATCTCCCCCAGCCCCTACGTTTCTTGGGGACATTTAATTTTTAAAGGCCAAACTAAGCGTAGAAATTGTTCAGAAAATTTCAATGGAAGTATCTGTAATGATTTCTTAAGGTCAGTTTGAGCTTATGAGAAATTACATATTTTAACTCATTTTTATATGATTGTAGTTCTAATTATTTTTATCGTTTATGTATTTACTATTCTCTTCACTCCGCAATGCATGTAAGGGCCTTGATGGTAAAAAGTTTTCTGGTAACATTTAAATATGAAAAATGTTTTATATGCATCAGGTTGTTCATTAAATTCAACAAGGAATGAAATAATGATTTTGTCAATTATTTAACTCACGCAATATAATCACCAAATTGAGTCACTTATGTTATTCGCTGAGTCCTGATACTTTACAAGCAACATCATAATAATTACTTCCTCGGTTATATTTAGTTACGTACATTTTTCCTAGTTCTACTGCCACTCTGGTAGGCAACAGTTCTTGCTTTAAAACCGTGGCAATTGTATTTTGATAAGCACCCTCTATAGCGGTTCTAAAAATTCCTTACCTTGGCGTAAAGCAGTTCCACCACGAAGGAGAAAGGACAATACACAGAAAGTATAACACGGCTGCTCGGTTGAGAGTGGATAGACTTCTCAAAAAAGTCACTGTCGCTAGTGGTGACGACATAAGTGGGATCCATAGTTTTGGCTCCTTCAGATACCTACTCTTTCACCCCCTCCCCTGCCCCTTTAGATTTTTTTTTTATCTCTCACTGAAGGCTCAGAAGAGCTGTGCAAATCTAACTCGGTTTGGCTAAGTCCCGCGGGTCATCGCGTATGCCGTAATGGCCATCCCAGTTCTGAACAATTCAAAAACAGACCATGAATATTCAAGGGAGCATCGGCCATTCTGATACGAAGGCGACAAAAGTGTGTAGAAGACTTTATTTCGTTGTACATTTTTTCGTCATTATTTCTTCCCTTCCTTGGAAAATATTTTTTGGAAACCGATATATAAAGGATATTCTTTCCAAAAAGTATTTCCTGGAAAAGCGATACAAAAAAAAATCTTTTAATGTGTTCTAGCGCCTAATAATGAAAATGTATTTTTCTCTAATTCCATATTCATAAGAAAAAAGAAATGATAAGAGTTCTGTTTCTGTTTTCCTCTCACTTTCACATTTAGTTACCTTCTCGTGCTTCTCTTCCTCCTCTTTCCCTTCACTATTTCTCTGTTGTCGTAGTTTTTCCTCAGCTTTCCCACTCCCTTGCCCCCTTGCATGCCAATGACCTTGGAAGTTACGACGTGAACTTTATACACGCTCAACATAACGTTTAATTTTTCCTTTAAATCTCTGTGACGTAGACGTTTCTACTGAACATCCTTTTAAATCTCGATATAATTAATATTCCTCGCATTTCCATCAGCATTCTTTCCCTTCATCCCTTTCATGTTAAAGTTAAAGTTTGGTAGTTTAAGTCCTCCCACAGGGCATTGCCTCTCGGTCGGACGTCAGCCGGGTATCCCCAACCCCCTACCGTGGCGTCACTCATGGCAATAACCATCCGGTTAACAGTCTTTCTATCCGGCCATTGACGCGGTGCGAACTCTGGTCCCAGAGATTACGAGGCCAACGCGTTACCAACCGTACTAGCCAGAAATGTCTTTCGGAGGACTGGCAAGGAAGTGCTAAAGAGAATCGAGCAGGTTCTCGAAACGTCTTGTTGTAAATAAATATTGATATTTATACCAGTGTGGATTTTCCCCCCTCGGAAATTTGTTCGATATGACGTTCCCCGGGCAACTGGAGTCAACAAATTTGTTTCCTGGTTTTGCAAGACGCTTTTGAACTCCGGTTATGAATTCATATTTTCCAACGTCGAAGATGTTAATAAAGTTGATGAATTACACACCAGTTAAATGTTCTTCTATACTCGAATTTTGTCGCTAGAATGAATGAACTGCAAGACCCAAGAAGTTTTTAGATTGAGGAACAATACGAGTTTTTTTCGGATTTTACATCTTCCAGATAAACATTACTTTCATTAAAATGAGCTACAAATGGTCAAGAATATCTGGCACTTTGTGACACATAATTATCTATCATGAAGAGGAAGGTATCTGCTGTTTTCTAAATTTAATCTACATTTAGAATTGATTACATTACTTTCCTGTTTTAAAGGATATATGACATTTAAACCTTTTCAACCGTAATATTTACTTTTTTAATTATCGTTGGAATTATTGATGCATTTCTTAGTTCTCATTACAAGTAATAAGAAAACAGGATTTATAACGTTGAAGGTAAAAGTCCCTAGACTATCTTCAAAATCATTGCATGACAAATATATATATGTATATATATATATATATATATATATATATATATATATATATATATATATATATATATATATATATATATATATATTTATATATAATTTATATCACACCATCGTGGCATTTCATATATACAAACATTAATCTATAACTGTCGGTTAATATCCAGTTCGTTCTGCCTCGAAAATAATTAAAGAAATAGAACTATCCAGAGGTCTAAGACGTCACTGAAGTCGTTGGAACTCGCTCTAGAGCGAATTGTATATTAAAAGACTCTTTAAGCATAATGTTTGTTTTTGACTATATATATATATATATATATATATATATATATATATATATATATATATATATATATATATATATATATATATATATATACTCAAATAAATCATGTTCACCAGCAATCTTCAGAATGAAAAAGAAAATGATAATAATTATAGAAAATAGATTAAATCCGCAAGTCTATTTTGCCCCAGTTTCTCTTGCATGCGTTTTGTTCTTATACGAACATAAAGATCAAATAAAAAAAAAAAACTTCAAAGAGGTGAATTAAGCTAAGTCACAGTTCCGGTAGAAAAAGAAACTTACTCCGATTTCACTGTCTTCTCAGTCCTCTCCTCCATTATTAGAGCTCTCTCTCTCTCTCTCTCTCTCTCTCTCTCTCTCTCTCTCTCTCTCTCTCTCTCTCTCTCTCTCTCTGCCTCCTCCTTTCTCAGGTAAGATGCAAATTAGTGTTCGCTTGTTACTGCAGTTAAGAGCAACCATCAATAGCAAATGAGACCAGGATTTCATCTTCATGGAAGCACATACATACATACATACACACACACACATACATATACTATTCATCAGATGAGGACAGGAAATCGAGTTGATAATGATAATACAATTCATTCCGATCTTTCGCGTTACCTTATTGCACCGTATCTAAATAAGGACTTGAAATAATAATAATAATAATAATAATAATAATAATAATAATAATAATAATAATAATAATAAAAGGCGGAGTGACAGCAGGTACATCAGGTGCCAAAGATTGTATTTACAATAATTAAACATCTGTATCCTTAGCAATTAATGGGCATTGGTTTTTTAAGCAATCTCGCTCTTTTAGGCGCATTTAAGGCCTTTCCCCTTTCTATTTTTCTGTAAAATAAAACTATTGTGCCGGCTTTGTCTGTCCGTCCGAACTTTTTTCTCTCCACACTTTTTTCTGTCCGCCCTCAAATTTTAAAAACTACTTAGGCTAAAGGGCTGCAAATTGGTATGTTGATCATCCACCCTCCAGTCATCAAACATATCAAATTGCAACCCTCTAGCCTCAGTAGTTTATAAATATTTATAAAATTAAATGTCACATTAAACGAAGCTGAATAATGAAGATAAAATAGGAAACTTTCAAAAATAGGAAAATGGAAAAAGAAATTATGACACTGGAACCTTTAAAAAGCAAAATAGAGAAAACAGAGGAAACAAGTATAAAATGCGCCGGAGTTTCTTCGGCGCAGTCGATTTTTCTGTACAGCAGTTACAGCGTATAATCAAGGCCACAGAAAATAGATATATCTTTCGGAGGTCTCGGTATAATGTTGTATGAGCCGCGGACCATGAAACTTTAACCACGGCTAGATGGTGGCCTGTCCTATATCGTTACCAGAAGCACGATTATGGCTAACTTTAACCTTAAATGATCTAAAAACTACTGAGGCCAGAGGGCTGCAATCTGGTATGTTGATGATTGGAGGGTGGATGATCAACATACCAATTTGCAGCCCTCTAGCCTCAGTAGTTTCTAAGATCTGAGGGCGGACAGAAAAAGTGCAGATAGCAAAAAGTGCGGACGGACAGACAAAGCCGGCACAATAGTTTTCTTTTACAGAAAACTAAAAAGGAAGTCGAAATCTTTAATACTTTAAAAAAAGAAAAGGTTATTTTACTGTGGCTTTCATTTTTTCGTAGTCAAGAAGTACATTTAAAATTGTTGAGGTGAAATGATGAAAATGGTGGTTTTAGAAAGGGGAAATTGTATTCTGACAGGAATGAATACGCCTGTGTTTCAGAAAGCTGCGTGTAAGAGGACGGGAAGCGTCTCATACATATCGCAGGACACACTTCCAACATAAAGAACACCCGAGTAATTAATGGTCGTAAGAGGAGCAGGTCTTTCCCACATCAGTGATGCTGCTGTAAGTTTATTTGTAAAAAATGTTTTTCAAGCATACAGCACTTTTATCCAAAATGAAGTCATATGATATACTTTTACACTTTTATCTATATATGTCACTGAAAACAGAATAAAACCGCTGACAGACTTCCGAAAAAAGCGTTCGTGCAACGAAGTAGTAGTAAGAATCTCAGACGCCCCAGTATTGCTGATAAATGCTGAGTGACAGCAATTTTCATATCATTACCAGCGAAACAGCGTGGAAAATTGTGCTAGAGTTACTGTGAAAAGTCCATTAGCCTACCGCAAGTAGCACCAGGTATACAATAATAGGAAGAAATATTCCAGAAAGCCTTTCGCTACATCTAAATTCTAGCAACTCCAGCCATATTGGAAGATTATTTTTTGTGGTAAGGCAAAAAGCGTGCACGGAATGGTTAGAGGAATGAAATTGTTCCTGGATTTTCACATTTACTTACTGTTTTCAGAATCAGGTTAAAAAAAATCTCTTGGAATATTGTTCCTGCAAGTCATTTCAGTTAAGAGAAACTAATAAGATGGTGCAGAAGAAGGTAAAATCCAGTTATGTAAGTTGATGGATAACCGCGCTGTTTTTCTGTTTTTTTTTTTTTTTATAAATTACACTTGTGAAAAAAAAATAGTACATAAAATCATTTGCACATTCTCATCATCTATAGCTCCTCAACATACGTTTCGTTGTATTAATCAGTGACCGTTTCGAAATCATAAGGAAAAAATTTTGCGTGAATGGAAGAAAGGAATATTTAAAGAAGAATGATAAATTTTGCAATCCATGTTTCATATTCATGCACAAACACTTCATTCTAAGAATCTTTCATGCCACCAGTAGCATAAATATTAACGATGTAAATATTACAATAATTCTATTTAAGAAGGATTAGAGCACTGAATGGTTTATTTACGTCAGCTTATTATCTGTGCCTACGTTCCAGATGCAAGCTGTGCAAAATTGTTCAGTTTTAAGAACACTTTCTCATAGTGAGCAATCCTGTCGCTGAGCCAAATAGATGAGCAGTGGTAAAGACTGATAAGTCTAATCAACTTTTCATAGCGTAACCATTCTGGACATAATCCATACATACACACACACTATATATATATATATATATATATATATATATATATATATATATATATATATATATATATATATATATATATATATATATATATTTATATATATATATATATATATATATATATATATATATATATATATATATATATATATATATATAACTGATTCACGAAGGTATGGAACATGATGAATGTATAAATAAAGGTAAATACCACGAAGGAAAAAAGAAACAACTGAGTGGTTGCTAGGCCTTTTGACACAATAGCGAGTCTGCTAGTAAAGGACCATTGTGTCTGAAAGGCCTAGCAACCACTCCATTGTTAATTTTTCCTAAATGGCATTTTACTATATATATATATATATATATATATATATATATATATATATATATATATATATATATATGTGTGTGTGTGTGTATTTTATATATATCCACATACATACATACAGCTGGTATTCCCAATAACCTACATATTAAATTTTCAAGAACTAATGAAAATGAAAATAATTAATAATTTCCCATATTTTGGTAATCATAGAATCAACTAAAAACGATTATCAAATAAAATTATCTAAAAATGAAAAAATCCCGTAGGGTGGGTCTGCCCAGACCCAACTTGCACCAGATAGGGTTAAGAGACTGGCCAGTCTTGGAGGCCTTTGGGCCTCATCCTTGAGTTCTTGGGCCCTCTCCAGGCCTGCTTCCCCAGCCTGGCAGGATACCTGCCTTCCTCCGAGGAAGCAGCCTCTGGGTCGGACCCTTCCCTTCAAGGCTGCCCTCAAGAGACTGGCCAGCCTTGGAGGACTTTGGGTCTCATCCTTGAAGTTCTTGGGCCCTCTCCAGGCCTGCTTCCCCAGCCTGGCAGGATACCTGCCTTCCTCCGAGGAAGCAGCCTCTGGGTCAGACCCTTCCCTTCAAGGCTGCCCTTAAGAGACTGGCCATCCTTGGAGGACTTTGGGCCTCATCCTTGAAGTTCTTGGGCCCTCTCCAGGCCTGCTTCCCCAGCCTGGCAGGATACCTGCCTTCCTCCGAGGAAGCAGCCTCTGGGTCGGACCCTTCCCTTCAAGGCTGCCCTCAAGAGACTGGCCAGCCTAGGAGGACTTTGGGCCTCATCCTTGAAGTTCTTGGTCCCTCTCCAGGCCCGCTTCCCCAGCCTGGCAGGATACCTGCCTTCCTCCGAGGAAGCAACCTCTGGGTCAGACCCTTCCTTCAAGGCTGTCCTTAAGAGACTGGCCAGCCTAGGAGGACTTTGGGCCTCATCCTTGAAGTTCTTGGACCCTCTCCAGGCCTGCTTCCCCAGCCTGGCAGGATACCTGCCTTCCTCCGAGGAAGCAGCCTCTGGTCGGACCCTTCCCTTCAAGGCTGCCCTCAAGAGACTGGCCATCCTTGGAGGACTTTGGGTCTCATCCTTGAAGTTCTTGGGCCCTCTCCAGGCCCGCTTCCCCAGCCTGGCAGGATACCTGCCTTCCTCCGAGGAAGCAGCCTCTGGGTCAGACCCTTCCCTTCAAGGCTGCCCTCAAGAGACTGGCCATCCTTGGAGGACTTTGGTCCTCATCCTTGAAGTTCTTGGGCCCTCTCCAGGTCTGCTTCCCCAGCCTGGCAGGATACCTGCCTTCCTCCGAGGAAGCAGCCTCTGGGTCGGACCCTTCCTTCAAGGCTGCCCTCAAGAGACTGGCCATCCTTGGAGGACTTTGGGTCTCATCCTGAAGTTCTTGGGCCCTCTCCAGGCCCGCTTCCCCAGCCTGGCAGGATACCTGCCTTCCTCCGAGGAAGCAGCCTCTGGGTCAGACCCTTCCCTTCAAGGCTGCCCTCAAGAGACTGGCCATCCTTGGAGGACTTTGGGCCTCATCCTTGAAGTTCTTGGGCCCTCTCCAGGCCTGCTTCCCCAGCCTGGCAGGATACCTGCCTTCCTCCGAGGAAGCAGCCTCTGGGTCGGACCCATCCCTTCAAGGCTGCCCACCCATCCCTTCAAGGCTGCCCTCAAGAGACTGGCCAGCCTTGGAGGACTTTGGGTCTCATCCTTGAAGTTCTTGGTCCCTCTCCAGGCCTGCTTCCCCAGCCTGGCAGGATACCTGCCTTCCTCCGAGGAAGCAACCTCTGGGTCAGACCCTTCCCTTCAAGGCTGTCCTTAAGAGACTGGCCAGCCTAGGAGGACTTTGGGCCTCATCCTTGAAGTTCTTGGACCCTCTCCAGGCCTGCTTCCCCAGCCTGGCAGGATACCTGCCTTCCTCCAAGGAAGCAGCCTCTGGGTCGGACCCTTCCCTTCAAGGCTGCCCTCAAGAGACTGGCCATCCTTGGAGGACTTTGGGTCTCATCCTTGAAGTTCTTGGGCCCTCTCCAGGCCCGCTTCCCCAGCCTGGCAGGATACCTGCCTTCCTCCGAGGAAGCAGCCTCTGGGTCAGACCCTTCCTTCAAGGCTGCCCTTAAGAGACTGGCCATCCTTGGAGGACTTTGGTCCTCATCCTTGAAGTTCTTGGGCCCTCTCCAGGCCTGCTTCCCCAGCCTGGCAGGATACCTGCCTTCCTCCGAGGAAGCAGCCTCTGGGTCGGACCCTTCCCTTCAAGGCTGCCTTCAAGAGACTGGCCATCCTTGGAGGACTTTGGGTCTCATCCTTGAAGTTCTTGGGCCCTCTCCAGGCCCGCTCCCCCAGCCTGGCAGGATACCTGCCTTCCTCCGAGGAAGCAGCCTCTGGGTCAGACCCTTCCCTTCAAGGCTGCCCTTAAGAGACTGGCCATCCTTGGAGGACTTTGGGCCTCATCCTTGAAGTTCTTGGGCCCTCTCCAGGCCTGCTTCCCCAGCCTGGCAGGATACCTGCCTTCTTCCGAGGAAGCAGCCTCTGGGTCGGACCCTTCCCTTCAAGGCTGCCCTCAAGAGACTGGCCATCCTTGGAGGACTTTGGGCCTCATCCTTGAAGTTCTTGTGCCCTCTCCAGGCCTGCTTCCCCAGCCTGGCAGGATACCTGCCTTCCTCCGAGGAAGCAGCCTCTGGGTCAGACCCTTCCCTTCAAGGCTGCCCTCAAGAGACTGGCCAGCCTAGGAGGACTTTGGGCCTCATCCTTGAAGTTCTTGGGCCCTCTCCAGGCCTGCTTCCCCAGCCTGACAGGATACCTGCCTTCCTCCGAGGAAGCAGCCTCTGGTTGGACCCTTCCCTTCAA
>NC_089747.1:45050475-45052975 GCF_040412425.1 Macrobrachium rosenbergii | reverse complement strand
CTGAGCAATCAAATATACGAAATCATTCAAAATTATGTAAAACTTATATTGACAGCAAGGATTTTTTCCATCCTAGGCCGAGTGCAGAACAACAACGACTTAACCATCCTAGAATCCATAATTATCAGGAAGACTGTGCCGTCGTTAAGTACTCAATCGTCCTCAGTGAAATTGTTTATAGCCTAGTTTGGGCAACTGGTTTTCCTCACCCTGTTTGTACTTATTTATGTTAGTCTTGTTCTTTCTTTCATATAGGTAGGTTGTTTTAAGATTTTAGTGAACTCCTTTTACTCATTATTGACTTGTCTTGGAATGAGGTGTTTTGTTTTAAATATTTTTACTACATAAAGAGCTGTTGCCATTGCATTAATTTGTTATTGATGTTCGCAAATTATATTATATTTTATAGCCTTGAAAATGCGACTTGGAATTCGTCGCGAAACGTCGGCATTGAAAATAAACTGTAGATGATGAGGATGCCTTTCCCTACTGCTGCCCTTGTGATGTATATATATATATATATATATATATATATATATATATATATATATATATATATATATATATTACTAAAGGACCTCATTCAAACTGCATGGTATCTATAGATACCATCCAGTTTGAATGAGGTCCTTTAGTAATTTAGTTAATGCACAGAACAATTGTGTATGTGATAAAGTTAATATATACGTATGTATACATATATGTGTGTGTTAGTGTGTGTATTAACAGATAGTTAGACACAGAGATAGATGCATAGATAGAAAATATATATATATATATATATATATATATATATATATATATATATATATATATATATATATATATATATACACACATATATACATATAAATACATATATATATATATATATATATATATATATATATACATATACATATATATATATACATATATGCATATATATAGTAGGGAGTACGGATAGGAAGAACAGTCAGCTCATCATTGATATATTTATTAATAGGTGCGCTTCAGGATCACCCATATCCCATCTTTTCTGGCTAAAAGATACAAAAACACTAATTAAAACTGACAACAGAGCTTACAAAATTAAAATGCTTTAAAGATTGAAAAATGACAGTGACAAAACAAGAAATAGATTACCTTCAGTAGTAAAGTCCAGAGGATGAAAACTGAATAAGAGTAAACAAGGTTAGCAAGTAAACAAGAAAGGCTTGGGGGTTACTATAGTACGACCGTTTTAGGAAGAGACTTTGCCCCTCTTAAACTGACCATTAACCTTCTGACTTCAAGCTCTCATTGTTTGCGCCTGTTATCAAGCACGTGTACTATAATAGAAAGTTCTGAATGAAGTTTTGTTGTCCCACTTAAATTTTAGATAAAAAAAAAAAAATTCAATTTTTTGAAAATGATAGATGCAAGAAATTTGGAAACCTAGATGTGCTTTCATTTTCAGTTTTGTTTATTTGGATGCTGTACTGAGCAATGTTCTTGAGTTACGTCATCTACTATAGTTTTTATTACTGTTCCTTTGCTGTTATCGAAGTCATATAATTTGATATATTTTTGAGCTTTTGAATTGTTTTCTTTCGTGTATGCCCTGATCCGTCTTTACCTCCTTGCTGTATCAAGGTTGAATTTTCACTGTGCACCTATAAAATAGCTCATAATAAATATTCTTTAAATATTGTTACACCCATATATATATATATATATATATATATATATATATATATATATATATATATATATATTGGGTGTAACAATATTTAAAGAATGTTTATTATGAGCTATTTTATAGCTGTACAGTGAAAATTCAACCTTGATACAGCAAGGAGGTAAAGACGGATTACGGCATGCACGAAAGAAAAAGCAATTCAAAAGCTCAAAACTATATCACAATTATATATATATATATATATATATATATATATATATATATATATATATATATATATATTACACATTTATACAGTATTAGATTTACCTGTGCTTTTAAAGCACTGTCATATGATACTCATCACTGCTGTGGCATTTCTGTTATATGTAGATTTTTAAAAATATTTCTGCCACTTTCTGTCGAAAAACAGATCTATATTTCAATTTATTTCAATTTCAGTGTTCAACAGGATATCACACAACAAGGGAAAGCAATAAATTTATTTACAATCGAAGTATGAGGAGACATTACTTATGAAGAATCCTCGTCAGAGGATGCTACATCGATAACAAAAGAATCTATATATTTATCAATGCAAACATCTCTTCAAGCGTCATCTCTTTTTATATCTTCGGCATGTCTCACATCATTAGCCCAGTTGTCAGAAGATATGGATTCAATTGCTTCTTTGACCAAAGGAAGCAGGTCTGATTTTTAAAATGATTCTTCTTTGCCACGTATGATTTCACCTGTGCCCATATCAGTTCTGTTGCATTATACTGGCAGTGATATGGAGGCAGCCTAACCACTATGTCCCTGATCTCTTGCCAGTCTGTCAATCACGTAATCATTTTCTTT